>NC_081531.1:682615-767615 GCF_030273125.1 Centropristis striata | reverse complement strand
TCACTAACTTGCAGCTTAGGACATCTTAATGATCTCAATAAATATTTGTTGTCCATTGAGGCAAACATATAACGCCTTCCCCAACTTTGATCTCTGTAGAAAAAGCCTGATGGAAGAACTGTCCATGAGAATTAACTCATTGAAAACCTTTAAAGCCCAGAGACATCATAAGGCTTCATAATTCATGACCTGATGACACCTACACAAGTTGCTAAACTACAAATGAATGATGCATATTCATCCTTTAACATTGTGCTACTTTAGTTTTAGTTATATTGTTTTTCTAGGAGTTTTGAGTTATTCAAGGTATAGAAGTTTAAATATGCAACACTCATATTTCCACAATATCACTGCAAGTTTGCTGAATGTACAATCACATCGGAGAATAATCGTTGGTGTGGGTATTCTCTTGAGGTATTCTCCATTCTTAACAAATACACTGAAACTGAAAAAGTACCCGGCAATTGCTGAGAAAATTTTCTGATGTAGTCTAGTGTTAACACATCTATTTTTTTTCGATTGTATTGTATCTCTACTTTAAAGCTTTTAGTGGATTATGCCATTTGTAAATTACAAAAATTGCACTTGTTTTTGTATCAAATTTATATTTCTTCTCCTCACACATTATCAGATATTTAAAACTAATACATCTTGAACAGTAATAGAGGTCTCATAACTTTATTCATGTTCATCCTGTGGCTTTGGTGACACTTTCCCTCCTCACTAGTGGCTGCTATGTTACTGCTGATCTGTGAATTAAAGATTTACTTCACACATGTTGCAAAACAACAAATAAACAGTATGCACCAAATTCTTCTTGAAGAACAACACTGCTTAGTCTTAATTGAAGTTTTTATTAAATTAACATATTTTGTTGAAAATATTATGTATCTATGAAGTAATAAGTATGCAGACTTTTGCCTTGGCTGGGACAACTGGGTGGGAAAGTGAGCCTCTCCACTGACAGCAAAGATTGTACATGAGGATCGGTCTGATGGTCTGGTCTCTGATTCCATAGATGAGAGAACTCAGACATCTTGGTAAAATTATAATAAACACATAAAGAAATACTTGTATTTGCAGAAATGCTATCCTGTCTAAGACTTTATAGATTGCCATAACCAGTGGTTTGTGTATGGTTGAAGACAGACTGAGGCCCAGCTGCACCAGATGTAACAGCAGTGTGTTACGAGCCTTTTGGGTTGAAGCTTTGTTTGTGGAAGCTGACCTGGCTGCTATTATCACACCAATATAGGAGCAAGTCACAACCACACCAGCTGAAACAAACAGAAAATAAGTGAAGGCTTCATCATAAACACCAGACATTGGGCCAAGCAACATAGTTTCTGTGGCACAAAACTCTTTCATCTGCAGGCTCTCTAGGTCTTCAAATGGAAAATCTAAAAGTAAAATAACTGTTGTGAGAACATTTAGTGAACTGATGGTCCAAACCACAAAGATAGCTAATTCTGTGTTTCTGATGGTGATGATGGTAGAGTGCCTCAGTGGGTAGCACACAGCAACAAATCTCTCCAGAGACATCACCACCAGTGTGAGAGGAGAGATTACATTTGTGAGATAGGCAAGCATAAAGAAAACACCACATACAGGATATGTCAACCATATTCTACAAGCAGACAGCATGTAAAATAACTGACTCAGAGCCATCTGTACAGTGTCTGCAAAAAGGAGGTTAAACAGAAGAATATAACGTGAGGTCTCATAGAACACAGTTTTACTCCTCAAGGTGAATAACATGGTCCCATTAATGAAGAGAAACACACAGCATGGTACTGTAGTTACAAAGGAAAACAACACCAATGCAAGTAACCCCTGATACTGCATTCCAACAGTGCTGTTGGTCTGACTCTGATTTGCATATGACATCTGACAGAAGCATTAAATGCATAAAAAATATTCACCTGTTAATGTCATTGGAGCATGAAAGCACAGTTAATTTTGTTAAATCTCTGTTCCTATAACAGTTAAGATCCATCATTGTCCCATCCATCCATCTGAAGGGTGTCTGTTAAATTCAGAGACAAAATACAAAAAGTTATCACAGGTGATCGGTTAGAGGCAGTCTCTGTTAAAATGCAGGCAACACTTATCTGCAGGGTTATGAGCTCAGTCATAACACCCGGTTCATGTGACAACATCACATTTAAACATGAGTAACATTGGTGATGTAATGTAACTCCTCCTCTACCATTATTTTTTTATTTCCGTGGTAGTTGCAGTAGTGATTGGCAGGTGAAGCCATGGTATCAAGGTCCCTCCAAAAAGCCTGTTTGACCAATCAGAGGTCAACAACAGCTCTCAAATGAGATGTTACACCCCTGTGTTATAGCATCATAAAACTCTTGAAGAACCATCAGTATTATAAAAAAACAAATACATTTCAGAAATCCTCACTGGAAAGAATTTATTGAACATGAACCTAATTTTTTTAGTCTCGTCCATATCCCATATACTATCTGACTGTAGGCAGCCACTAGGATGTGCTGAAGAGGCTTTGGCTTCAGCTTTAGGAAGCACTCATCTTGTGACTTTATATGAAGCGTGTAGGCCCTTTCATAGTGTGTTCTCGCAGAAGGCCTGCTATATTGCTGTAAAGATCAGTGTGGGCATTTTGCCTTCGGACATTCATAGTGGTCCCACAACGGCGTGATATCTGTGCTCATTCATCGTGCAGTCCGTAGCATAGTGCAGACGTGTAACAGAGCAGGAGCACTGAGTGTACAATTAGCGTCAGGCAGTGGCAGGTCATTTCGAAAAAATAATGGCAGAAGAACTGAACGTTGTGCTTTTTCTCTCTGGACAGATGCTGCATACTCAGGCAAAGGTGTTCTGTATTTTGATTACATTTACATTTCGTCATTTAGCAGATGCTTTTATCCAAAGTGACTTACAGGAAGAATAAAACAAAACAATGAAGGTGTAGTGCAAAAAGAGCTATTCATGCATCAATAAGTGCTAGTGACAAAGGAGTAGAATTATCATATGGTGCTAGGAAAGAAGATGCTCTCTGAAGAGTTGGGTCTTCAGGTCTTCAGTTTTTCTGATCAACATGTTACTGTTGGACACGAGTGAGGGACGGGTGTTTGCTACACAGATAATAGGCGTCATAGGCGACATCCCATTTTACACCTTGCCGGGATGGCCAATTTATAGTGGTCCCACTTCCAACAGTCCCACTGATTTTACGCCTCTTCGACTACCTCTGAAGTCGTTACAGAGCCAAGATCACTTGATCCCCCCCCATACCATTTCCCGCACTTTCATAGTTGTAGGGATTTTAGGATGCCTCTTTACAAATAAATGACACTTCTCAACGGGTCATCAATAATGCAGTGATTTTATCTTTTACAGCTATCGGATGCCTCACACGGGCACCAAATATGTAGGGATTTTAGGATGCCTCATCACATTTAAATGATACCTTGCATGGTGGGCACATTTAATGTAGGGATTTTATCTCTTACAGTTATATTATGCCTCATGAAGGAGCACCATTAATGTTAAAAGGGCATTACCATGAATGATATCCCTCCAATAAAGATATCAAATATGCAAGGATGAACCTGAGCAATACTAGTGGGTCACACGGTTTAAAAGTGTGGTTAGAGGACTATCAGAATTATTAATAATTATCATGAATAAATATTCATTATAGTAAACTATATCATCTCTCGATTGGGGCACCAATCTGTAAAACAGAGAGAATTTAGCCAATTCACCTAGGTCAGTCTCATAAAGTTATTAAACTATCAATTTGGAACATCCATCCATCCATTCTCGTCCGCTCATCTGGGGCCAGGTCGTGGGGGCAGCAGGCTAGCAGGGCATTCCAGACGTCCCTCTCACAGCCACAACGGTCAGCTCCTCCTGGACCCGAGGCGTTCCCAGGCCAGGAGAGAGATATATTCCCTACACCGTGTCCTGGGTTTTTCCCGGGGCCTCCTACCAGTTGGACCTGGAACTCCTCTAAGGGGAGGCGCCCGGAAGGCACTCGGGAGGCATCCTTTCTAGATGCCCAAACCATCTCAACTGGCTCCTTTCGACGCGAAGGAGCAGCGGCTCTACTCCGAGCTCCCTCCGGGTGTCTGAGCTCCTCCCCCTTTCTCTAAGGCTGAGCCCAGCCACCCTACGGAGGAAACTCATTTCAGCCGCTTGTATCCGAGATCTCGTTCTTTGGGTCACTACCCAAAGCTCATGACCATAGATGAGGGTTGGAACGTAGATGGAGCGGTAAATCCAGAGCTTTGCCTTCAGGCTCAGCTCCTTCTTCACCACGACGGTCCGGTACAACGCCCGCATCACTGCTGACGCTGCACCAAACCGCCTGTCCATCTCACGCTCCGTTCTACCCTCACTTTTGAACAAGACCCCGAGATACTTGAACTCCCTTGCCTGAGGCAGTACCTCTCTCCACCCAGAGGGGGCAGTCCACCATTTTCACCCAGAGAACCATGGCCTCAGACTTGGAGGTGCTGACTCTCATCCCAACCGATTCGCACTCGGCTGCAAACCACCCCAGTGAGTGCTGGAGGTCCCGGTCTGATGAGGCCAAAAGAACCACATCATCTGCAAAAAGCAGAAATGCAATTTTAAGGTCAACAAACCAGATCCCTTCCTCCCCCCCAGGCTGCTCCTTGAGATCCTGTCCATGAAGACCACAAACAGAATCGGAGACAAGGGTCAACCCTGGCGGAGGCCAACACCCAGCGGGAACGTGTTTGACATTGTGCCGAGTATGCGGACACAGCTCTCACTTTGGTGATATAGGGACCGGATAGCTCGTAGCAACGAGCCCGGTACCCCATATCGCTGATGGTATACATATATCCCAAATACTGCTTGACTGAATTTGCGTGGTGATATCCACCGTAACCAGATCGTGCACATCGAGGAGTCAGAGTGCAGACCACCAGAAGCTGGAAGTTGGATTTACCAGACTGAATTTGGTGAGTGATGGTGATCATTTTTATATTTTCTGGTTACCCAGGAGCTCTGTTCACATAGGCTTACTTAACATTAGCAACAGCTTGAAGAATTTAGTCATTGAACACAGCGAGAGAACATAACATTAGCTAAACTTACTCTGTAACTCGTATTTCCAGGACGTGTGGATGCTATTGAGGTGAGAGGACTGGCAAGGCTGAAGGTGAAGTGGTCCAGCTTCCTATCAATAAGGCTAAAGTAGAGAACACCTTAGTAACAGTGGTGTAGTCTATGTGATACGCAGGTATACGCCCTATATACTCGATATATATATTTTTTTTACATAGAGATAGAGAGAGGGAGAGAGAGAGGAGCAGGAGTTCTGGGAGGGGCACAGCAGCAGGTGATGAAGCGCCACCATTGGCCAGTAGTGATGGTGAGTGTAGAGTGGACCAGGAGAGGAGCATTCCCATCTGGGGCCAAACCAGATCCACAGCAGTGAGACCAGCAGGAGTGATGGAGCAGGACCACAGCTCCACACCCTGTGAAGAGAGAGCAGAGAAAAGTGTGAGTACTCTGGGAAAATAAAAGCTTGTGTCATGTATTATTGGGACATCAGAGAGAGAGAAAGAGGGCCCCGGTTTATCGAGAGGGCCCCGGTGTATTGAAAAACAAACATCAAATTTTTTTCTGGCATGCTCTGTCTGCAATTGCAAATTGCATTTCTAATTGATGGTATGTTTCGATAATTGTGGAAAACACTGGTTTCTTTGCCCCCACCCCCCCCCAAAAAAAAAAAAAAAAAATATGTATATATATTTTTGGCAGTCATGATGGAAGAATAGACAAGTTAAGTTACAGCATGTCCCCTATCTCTTTTGGGGGTTATGCATTAAGACCTTTTGGTGCCCTTACCACATATACTGTAAATGTTAGACTCAGTGACAGGCTGGCATGAAATGGCTTGCATAATACTTAAACCCCCAAATCCCTCTTCCCCCATGTGCACCCAGTTGGCAAAAAACAACAACACAGGGTTAGGGGCAGAGGCCCTAGAGTTCCCCCACCCCAGAGACCACGTCGCCCTTCGCGCATCTTTCTCACCTTTTTCACCCCTGACCCGTTTTCATGCCTGCTTCTGAATCTGAGGTTTTACAATCAGCTGGAGCCTCCTTTCCAGTACCCTGGAGTAGACATTCCCGGGGAGGCTTCCACGGTAATTGGAACACACCCTCAGGTCCCCCTTTTTGAAAATGGGAACCACCACCCCAGTCTGCCAATCCACTGGCACTGTCCCAGACCTCCACGCGACGCTGAAGAGGCGTGTCAGCCATGACAGCCCAACAGTGTCCAGAGCCTTCAGCATCTCAGGGAGAATCTCATCCAACCCTGGTGCCTTGCCACTGGGCAGCTTTTTAACTACATCAGTGACTTCTGCCAGGGATACTGATGAGTAAACTCCCCTGAGTCCTCGTCCCGGAGACTCTGCCTCCTCTGCGGGAGGATGTTTTGGCTGGATTAAGGAGTTCATCAAAGTGCTCTTTCCACCGTCTGATGACATCCCAAGGTCGGGTCAGCAGGTCTCCTCCCCTGCTGAACACAGCTTGGGCCAAGCCCTGCTTTCCCTTCCTGAGTCGCCCGACTGTTTTCCAGAACATCTTTGAGGCCGACCGAAAGTCCTCCTCCATGGCCTCCCTGAACTCCTCACCCGGGATGCTGGATAAATTCTTCCGGAGGTGTGAGTTAAAGATCCCGCAGACAGGGGCCTCTGCTAGACGTTCCCAGTTCACCCTCACTACACGTTTGGGTTGCCAGGTCTGTCCAGCAGCCTCCCCCACCACCTGATCCACCTCACCACCAGGTGGTGATCAGTTGACAGCTCTGCTCCTCTCTTCACCCGAGTGTCCAGAACATGTGGCCGCAGATCTGACAATACGATAATTAAATTGATCATCGATCTTTGGCCTAGAGTGCTCTGGTACCAAGTACGCTTATAAACAACTCTATGTTCGAACATGGTGTTCGTTATGGACAATCCGTGACGAGCACAGAAGTCCAATAACAGGCCACCACTCGGGTTCAGATCGGGCCGTTCCTCCCGATCACCTCCTCCAGGTACCATCATCGTTACCCACGTGACCGTTGAGTCCCCAGGTGGTTCCCCTTCCAGGACACCACCCGTAGACTCCAAGAAGGCTGGGTACTCCGAACTGCTGTTAGAGACCCTCTTCTCACGACTTGCAGCCGTAAGGAGGCAACCCTCGTTCCTCGGGGAGAATTCCAACAAAGCGGCACTCAGTTTTGACGTGATCAGAAACATTGGATTGTGATCACATTTAATGGTTTACTTGACCCGGTTCCTTTACTCTTTGTTGTCATGCAAATACTGCAAACGACTCTCTGTGCAATAAAATACAACATATCCTTGTTGTGTTGTTTACAATTTAAAGCTTATGAATTCAACAAAGTCAGAAGATCAACTTCACAACTTTGGAAATGAGACAATCTGAGCAGTCTGTGAATGTTCCTGTGTTGGTAAATGTTGCAGATTAGATTAGCTAAATCACATTGTTGATGAGTAGGGCTCAGGATTAAAGACAAATGAATGTAAAAATGTGAATAGTTACAAGTAAAGTTAATCATGACAATGAGGGATTTGGGTGAGCATAGTCTCGTGAGCTTGACCATTTCAAGCTCCTATCCAGCATGACAGGGACAGGGCAAGCTTGGGGACGGCAGCAACAGCAGGCAGGACAGCTGGATCCACCCAGGCGGTAAAATCACCTGTTGAGTTTTAGTGTGTTTGTGTGTTTTAGTAGTTTGTTTCCTTATTATTGTTGTCTTTTTATTGTCTCTCCTCCCTTTAACCTGTCCATCCAACCTGCTCAATCTCTGTCCTTATCATTTTGTTTTATCTAACAGCTCATTTAATATAACTCAGAATAACACCTGCGTCTCTATATATGTCATTAATATTTTACACAATTTAAAATCTGAGAATATTTGATATTTGTACAAAGATTTCTGAACAACTTTCATATTTGAGAAGTGACTTGTCTCCTAATCGATCGTGTTAACTTTCACTGTTTGCTTTTCATGATGATAACTATCTGACAACAAGTATACTGTAACATGTACAAACAACATATATGATCCCTTATTCATTTGAGACAATCACATTTCAATCACAAGGCTTTAAAAACTCAGATATTTATTATTCTCATCATTACTCATTTTTTGAATATATGATACCATTATTTGGCATGGTGTACTATATTCAGAAAAACATTTGTTTTGTACATGTCACACAAAAAACACTTTGAGTATGTAGTGTAAAGCATTCACTTCAAATTATTACTGCATCTCCACCAACAACACAGATTTTGCAGGAGCATGGGTCTGATGGTTTGATCCCTGAGTCCGTAGATGAGAGCACTCAGACACCTTGGAAGGATAATAAAAAACACAAAACCTACACTGTAAATCCGTATAATTGTCAACCTCCCCACAATTCTGGCCATGGCTATGATGATGGTGGAGAACATGGGAGCTGTTAGAACCAGACATAGCTGAACCAGGTGAAGCAGAAGTGTTTGAAGAGCCTTTTTGGCTGACACTTTGTCTGTTGAGGCAGACCTGGCTATAAGAGCTACACCAATGTAGGAGCCTATGATTATTGAACCCACTGACAGAAACAGAGTGCTGGCCTGTGCCTTTTCAAAATCATGAAAGATTGGTGCAAAAAATATTGCTTCTCTCGAACAAATGTCAATTACAAATAGATTAGGGTGGATTTTTACAATCACATATACCAGCATAAATAGTCGAATGAGGATGTGGATTAAACTAAAAGTCCACACCACAGCAATAGCCATGCCCGTGCTTCTCACAGTGAAGATGGTGGCATGCTTCAGTGGATGGCATACAGCCACATATCTCTCAATTGCCATCACAGCCAGGGTGAGGGGGGAGATTGACTCTGTAAGAACTGAGAGCACAACAAGTAAACCACATGCTGAATATGGAACCTTTATCCGAAAAAAAGGCAGCAAGTAAAGCAGAAGGTTTGGTACCTGCTTAGCAGTGTCTGCAAAGAGCAGGTTGTACAGTAGGATAAAGCGGGATGTCTCGCAAAACACCTGCTTACTCCTCAGGGTGACCAGCAGAACACAGTTAATGTAGGAAAAAGAACAGATTGACCCCATGATTAACAAGCCAAACAACATTTTCTCATGTACTTCTTGACCCAACAGATTAGCAGTGGTATTGGCCTTAGGCTGCAGCAAAGACATTACACAATGATATTTTAAAAAATAGTAAAAACATAACAAAGAAAGTACAGTTCATCAACTAAAAAAAGCTAAAAAAAAAAAAGTACAGATCCCCAAAAAATGATTCAGTGTTGAGCACTGATGTCAGGTGGTTTTGAGGCCATCTTCGCTTCCAGAAGTGCAGCGCTGATCTGGTGCTGTTTTTTCCTGCAGCTTACAGTTTATACTCTGTGTCCTCAAGTGACCTTCACAGGAAATCTTCACATCAGCATGGTCATTGGATTAGAAATAAATAATGTTGTATCTCTAGCACTGTCCCTCCCATTTTTCCACCATTGTCAGTACTTCTTATGACTTACATTGCAAATTACCCATGTTGTGGGCAGTAACACAGCTCCAAACCATGAACTTTTGGCTGGTCCTTTTCGTCATTTGCCCAGAAGACATGCCATGATTTTAAAAAACTGTGGCCCTCTGATAGTCTGGCGACCTACGCAAGGTGCATTATAATGAATTAATTTGAAATGTGGACTCGTCAGACCATATCAGATGAGCTTGGGCCAAAAGAAGTCCCATATAGTTGCGCATTTATACAGCCATATTGTTTATTAATGCAGTGCTGCCTGACAGGTCAAAGGTCGCAAGCAAGCAATGTTAGTTTCAGCCTTGATATATATGTTTTAAAAACAAAGCAGTATTTGACAAATTGAAGGTTAATTATTTTTGCCAGTGAGAGTTAGCCACCATGGTTTGTCACTGGGAATAATGAGCTAACTGCTACTTCTGCTTACTCACCCACTGCACTCGTAATCCACTGTAATCGTTTTCTACAGTAAAGCCCCAAAAAATAAGGGAGAAAAAAGACTTGTGCAAAAACTCTCCATGGTTCTTAACTCTTTTAATGCCTTTAAAGCCCAGATATTTTTTCACAACATTTAGGTTATGTTGCCATGTTTTGATTTTGCACTTATGGAAACTATCAGGAACTCAATAAGAAGAGCTGATTTCACTCATTTTGAAACAGGAACACAATGGACAATATAAAGACCCATGTAAGCATCAGCGTGCATTCTGTATTGTTTTCCATTATCTTCATGGATAAATGTAGGTGTGTTTATGCAGAAGTTGCAAGAGACTTTTCAATTTTGATGGACAGCGTCGTGAAAATGATCTCAATCTATTATTACTTTCATGTTTTAGTAAGACATGTGAAAAACAATCTTGTGAGCCTAGATTATGATTTTTTGATGGCATAGAGAGAAAAGATAAGGTTTTGTGTGAAAAAGATGGTCAAAAATAAAGGTTATATCCCTGCACTTGGGGATTGACAAAGATTAAGTTTTATAACTAAGTTCAGGAACAAGGACCACGCCTTAAACACACCCAATTTCCGCCACCAGTATACTTAAGCATGCCTCATCCGTTCCCTTCCTCTTGGTCTCTGTTTGTCACTTTGCGCGTCACGCGCTCCATCACCCACCATCAGGTCGTATCAACAACCTTGCGCTCGGGCAAGGGTCCACACTCCCCTGAGCTCGCGGCTTTCACCTCCCAGTCACCCCGCTGCCGCCGGCTCTCAGCCTCCAGCGGTCCCAGGGATGCACGGTGTCAGCGACGTCAGAGACGCGCCACTTCTCCCTCGTGCTCACCTCCATCCCGCTCGAGATTCACTGGCTCGCACGCCAGCAGCCACGTTCGCCACCCCTACACAGCAGCAAGCCGTCACGCCGACCATCTCCCGTCCTCCAACATATCCCTCCGGACCGTAGCCGGTTTAAAGAAAGCCCTCATGGAACATAACATCCCATTCCAACAGCCTGATAAGAAGGCAAAACTTTTCAACGGCTTCCACAGCAAATCGCATCCAACAAACCTCCACAGCACATCACGGTTCCTGGGAGCGCGTCTGTCGATACGCCGATGATGTCACAATGATCCACCCACCAGCCCCTACAGCAATCCAAGAAGGACAAAATACATCCCAAGCAACCTCCATCCAGCCACTCCTTTTTCTCTCCTTATTACCTCCGGCACAATCAACCCAAGCACATGCATCCCTCCATCCCAGCACCCTTACCCCATCACCCAAATGTCTTTAACCATGTGTTTATCTTAACCATAACACAACCTTTTTCTCCACAGCTCGAGCTCCGGCCGAATCCAGCATTTTCCCACGCCCCGTCGCGTTTCGGCAGATTTTCAGTTATCATTCATCTCAGCAGATTCAACCATGGCTTCACAGCAGAACTTAGAGCACAGAATTTACTTTTCTTAACAGGATATGGTCTGGTTATTCCAAACCGTTTCATTTGAACAAGACCTAGAATTGAGTAAACTCGACAGAAATACCAATGTCAAGCTTCGTCTCGGTTATTTTTTCTAAATGAAACATACATTATGGACAATCAGTTCAAGGAACATAGGAAAGTTCAAATTCCAACAATATCGCCTGTTTAGATTTACTGTTTCTATCTATGATAAAAGACTAGCCTAAAGGTGTTCCTACCACCACCTCATTATCACCATTACGCGCAGGAGCAAATCCATGTCAGAAAACAGTCCATCGAGTCGTCCTCATTCAGGTCCTACCCACTACCTCGTTACACCTAAACAACAAATTGATTCCCTAAAACCAAAAGTCCAATTAACCCAACATTTGCTTTCGTTTGACTCATTTTTCGCATTATATGACTGATGGTATGTATTTTGTGGTTTGATAGAGGAAGGGAACAAGCGTAGTGTTCGTTTAATGTGCATTTATTCCATCCAAAGTCAGACTCATCTCTGCCATGCTTACAGAAGATGAATGAGTCGTGACAGAGACTGTACACTTGTATACAGTTGTCATGGCATGGTGCCAGCTATGACAACGTGTCATACAGATGAAACATGTATGTGTCCGGAGTAATCAAACTGGTCTGACTGGCCACAGCTTATATGGTTGGACTGGATGGTCAGCATATAAATAGCTTACTCAAATGTAAAGTAGACACAAAGTCTGTTCCTCAAAATACACACATACCATAAGTAACAAGCGTGCAGAATTTACCAATGCATGCGTGGAGAATTAGTAAGAAATGCATACTAACATTCGGCATCAACTCCGACATTCAGAGTCGTTTGACGTTCAGAGTCGTCTTACATTAGCACTGCTACCCATGTACAGAAACTCGCTAAAATTCCGAGTCGTAGGCAACTCTGAGCTGTTTGACGCTTTCGTTCAACATCAGCACCGCTACCCCTTAGCATCCAACCCTCAGAGGATCCACTTCTGATCCCCACTCCACCCCCCTCGACCCCTCTCGCCCTCATCCCCATGACCCCTCTCCCCATCTTATCCCCCATCACTCCTATCATCCCCACGACCTTTCCCCTCTACCCTCATCCTCTACATCTCACATTCCATCCCATCCCTCTACCCTCCTACTCACTCAGAGAGAGCACATCACTACTCCACATTAAACAATTCCAAATTCATACATCTGTTGGCGAGGTTCTTGTTAGTGAAATGAGTGTTAATGAAGCAAGAAATGCTTAGAATCTAAAAAATGTGAGACACACATAAGTGTTGCTCAGGTTTGAGGAATGGTGAACCCCAAAAAACACTTCAAAATGAGTAAAAGGCACTTCTGCTGATTCAAACAAAAACAGGTGTTGGCCCCCCGTTGAATGTCATTAAAGCCCAGAGGCATCATAAGGCATCATAATCCATGCCCTGATGACACCTACAAAAGTTACTAAAGTACAATTTAATGACCCATATTCATCCTTTAACATTGTGCTATTTTAGTTATGGATATGGCAAATTGTTTTTCTAGAAGTTTTGAAAAACTGTGTTCAAGGTATACAAGTTTAAATATGCAACACTCATATTACATTTTAATCTTTTGGTGGGTATTTTAGTTATTTTCCACAATGTTATTGCAAGTTTGCAGAATGTGCAATCACACCTGAGAATAATCGTTAGTGTGATATTCTCTTCAAATATTCTCCATCCTTAACATTTACACTGAAACTGAAAATGCACCCGGCAATTGACCTATGGCTAAGCCACACCCCCAAACGCGATGAGCCAATCACAGTGCGCATAGCTAACTCAATACACTCGGACATTCTCTGCTTCCACATCCATTGAAATGCATTGGAGTTAGTCCGTTTTCAATCATTTTTATGTGTTTTTTGTTGAGATTTTAAGTTTAAAATGGTCAAACGGTGTGCATGGGGTACATGCAACTCTGACACAAGGAATAGCCCAATAATATGGGAGCAGTAACCCGGTTCCCTATGGCAGTGATTCCCAACCGCTGTTCCGCGGCACACAAGTGTGCCGTGAGAAATCAATATCTGTCAATATCAAATACAGCGACTCCGTCTTAACGAGCGCTAACGAGGTCGGCCGGCTCGTTAACAAGAGCCTCTTGTTAACGAGCCGGCCGACCTCGTTAGCGGCAGTTAGCTACAGTTAGCTCTGTAGCAGTACAGTGTGTATGTGCTGCTGCTGCAGGAGGTGTTCACTTAGCGATCTCTGTTTGTTTACAACAAGCACCGCAGTGAGCGGTGTCAGTGGGGTGAAAAGACGAGTGAAAACCTCTAACCTGTTAATGAAGGCCCTTTTGGTGACTTTGAGATTTTTCCTCCTGTGAAATTTCTCTGACTGTCACAGCTGCCATAGCGCCCGTCACCGAATGTTGACAGTTTGTCCGAGTGAGTGGAGGGGGCGGGGCTTAGCCATAGGTCAATTGCTGAGAAAATTCTCTGAAGTAGTCGAGTGTTAACACATCTATTTGGTTATTTTTTTTCTATTGTATTGTATCTTCACTTTAAAGCTTTTAGTGGATTATGCCATTTGTGAATTAGAAGAACTGCACTTGATTATGTATCAAATTTATATTTCTTCTCCTCACACATTATCAGATATTTAAAACTAATACATCTTGAACAGTAATAGCGTTCTCATAACTTTAATCATGTTCATCCTGTGGCTTTGGTGACACTTTCCCTTCTCACTAGTGGCTGCCATGTTACTGCTGATCTGTGAATTAAAGAATTAATTCACCCATGTTGCAAAACAACAAATAAACAGTATGCACCAAATTCTTCTTGAAGAGCAACACTGCTTAGTCTTAATTAAAGTTTTTATTAAATTAACATATTTTGTTGAAAATATAATATATCTATGAAGTAATAAGTATGCAGACTTTTGCCTTGTCTGGGACAACTGGGTGGGAAAGTGAGCCTCTCCACTGACAGCAAAGATTAGAAACGAGGATCGGTCTGATGGTCTGGTCTCTGATTCCATAGATGAGAGAACTCAGACATCTTGGAAAGATGATAATAAACACATAAAGAAATAATTGTATTTGCAGAAATGCTATCCTGTCTAAAACTGTATAGATTGCCATAACCAGTGGTTTGTGTATGGTTGAAGACAGACTGAGGCCCAGCTGCACCAGATGTAACAGCAGTGTGTTACGAGCCTTTTGGGTTGAAGCTTTGTCTGTGGAAGCTGACCTGGCTGCTATTATCACACCAATATAGGAGCAAGTCACAACCACACCAGCTGAAACAAACAGAAAATAAGTGAAGGCTTCATCATAAACACCAGATATTGGGCCAAGCAATAATTTTTCTCTGGCACAAAAATCTTTCATCTGCAGGCTCTCTAGGTCTTCAAATGGAAAATCTAAAAGTAAAATAACTGTTGTGAGAACATTTAGTGAACTGATGGTCCAAACCACAAAGATAGATAATTCTGTGTTTCTGATGGTGATGATGGTAGAGTGCCTCAGTGGGTAGCACACAGCCACAAATCTCTCCATAGACATCACCACCAGTGTGAGAGGAGAGATTTTACCTGTAAGACTGACAAGCATAGTGAGAACACCACATACAGGATATGTCAACCATATTCTGCAAGCAGCCAGTAGGTATAATAACTGACTCAGAGCCATCTGTACAGTGTCTGCAAAAAGGAGGTTAAACAGAAGAACATGACGTGAGGTCTCAAGAAACACAGTTTTACTCCTCAAGGTGAATAACATGATCCCATTAATGAAGAGAAACACACAGCATGGTACTGTAGTTACAATGGAAAACAACACTAATTCAAGTAACCCCAGATACTGCAGTCCAACAGTGCTGTTGGTCTGACTCTGATTTTCATATGACATCTTACAGAAACATTTCATTCATCAAAAATATTCACCTGTTAATGTCATTGGAGCATGAAAGCACAGTTAATTTTGTTCAATTCCTGTTCCTATGACAGTTAAGATCCATCATTGACCCATCTGAAGAGTGTCTGGTTAATTCAAAAGAAAAACACAAAAAGTTTTCACAGGTGGTTAGAGGCAGTCTCTGTTAAAATGCAGGCAGCGCTTGTCTGCAGGGTTATGAGCTCAGTCATAACACCCGGTTCATGTGATAACATCACATTTAAACATGAGTAACATATCAGTAATTGCTGATGTAATTTATCTCCTCCTCTACCATTATTTTTTAATTCCGCGGTAGTTGCAGTAGTAGTCGGCTGGTGAAGCCGTGGTATCGAGGTCCCTCCAAAGAAAAAACTTGACCAATCAGAGGTCGATAACAGCTATCCGATGTGTTTTTACGCCCCCATTTGATGGCATCATAAAACTCTTAAAGAACCATTTAAGAGAATTTAAGAGAGATTTCAAAACAATGATGGCAGAAGAAGTGAACGTTGTGCTGTTTCTCGCCAAACAGATACTGCATACTTAGGAAAATATTTTCTGCATTTTGATTTGCATGTTACTGTCAGACGATTCATATTGGTCCCGCTTCCAACAGTCCCACCAATTTTACGCCTCTATGACTACATCTGAAGGCATTACAGAGTGCTTTCATTGTTGTAGGGATTTTAGGATGCCTCTTTACCAAAAAATGATACTTCACAACGGGTCGTCAATTTTGCAGGGATTTTATCAGTTATAGTTTACAGTTATAGGATGCCTTTCTGGGAGAATTCCAACAAAGCGGCACTCAGTTTTGACGTGATCAGAAACATTGGATTTTGATCATATTTAATGGTTTACTTGACCCGTTTCCTTTACTCTTTGTTGTCATGCAAATACTGCAAACGACTCTCTGTGCAATAAAATACAACATATCCTTGTTGTGTTGTTTACAATTTAAAGCTTATGAATTCAACAAAGTCAGAAAATCAACTTCACAACTTTGGAAATGAGACAATCTGAGCAGTCTGTGAATGTTCCTGTGTTGGTAAATGTTGCAGATTAGATTAGCTAAGTCACATTGTTGATGAGTAGGGCTCAGGATTAAAGACAAATAAATGTAAAAATGTGAATAGTTACAAGTAAAGTTAATCATGACAATGAGGGATTTGGGTGAGCATAGTCTCGTGAGCTTGACCATTTCAAGCTCCTATCCAGCATGACAGGGACAGGGCAAGCTTGGGGACGGCAGCAGCAGCAGGCAGGACAGCTGGATCCACCCAGGCGGTAAAATCACCTGTTGAGTTTTAGTGTGTTTGTGTGTTTTAGTAGTTTGTTTCCTTATTATTGTTGTCTTTTTATTGTCTCTCCTCCCTTTAACCTGTCCATCCAACCTGCTCAATCTCTGTCCTTATCATTTTGTTTTATCTAACAGCTCATTTAATATAACTCAGAATAACACCTGTGTCTCTATATATGTCATTAATATTTTACACAATTTAAAATCTGAGAATATTTGATATTTGTACAAAGATTTCTGAACAACTTTCATATTTGAGAAGTGACTTGTCTCCTAATCGATAGTGTTAACTTTCACTGTTTGCTTTTCATGATGATAACTATCTGACAACAAGTATACTGTAACATGTTCAAACAACATATATGACCCCTTATTCATTTGAGACAATCACATTTTAAAAGGCTTTAAAAACTCAGATATTTATTATTCTCATCATTACTCATTTTTTGAATATATGATACCATTATTTGGCATGGTGTACTATATTCAGAAAAACATTTGTTTTGTACATGTCACACAAAAAACACTTTGAGTATGTAGTGTAAAGCATTCACTTCAAATTATTACTGCATCTCCACCAACAACACAGATTTTGCAGGAGCATGGGTCTGATGGTTTGATCCCTGAGTCCGTAGATGAGAGCACTCAGACACCTTGGAAGGATAATAAAAAACACAAAACCTACATTGTAAATCCGTATAATTGTCAACCTCCCCACAATTCTGGCCATGGCTATGATGATGGTGGAGAACATGGGAGCTGTTAGAACCAGGCATAGCTGAACCAGGTGAAGCAGAAGTGTTTGAAGAGCCTTTTTGGCTGACACTTTGTCTGTTGAGGCAGACCTGGCTATAAGAGCTACACCAATGTAGGAGCCTATGATTATTGAACCCACTGACAGAAACAGAGTGCTGGCCTGTGCCTTTTCAAAATCATGAAAGATTGGTGCAAAAAATATTGCTTCTCTCGAACAAATGTCAATTACAAATAGATTAGGGTGGATTTTTGCAATCACATATACCAGCATAAATAGTCGAATGAGGATGTGGATTAAACTAAAAGTCCACACCACAGCAATAGCCATGCCCGTGCTTCTCACAGTGAAGATGGTGGCATGCTTCAGTGGATGGCTTACAGCCACATATCTCTCAATTGCCATCACAGCCAGGGTGAGGGGGGAGATTGACTCTGTAAGAACTGAGAGCACAACAAGTAAACCACATGCTGAATATGGAACCTTTATCTGAAAAAAAGGCAGCAAGTAAAGCAGAAGGTTTGGTACCTGCTTAGCAGTGTCTGCAAAGAGCAGGTTGTACAGTAGGATAAAGCGGGATGTCTCGCAAAACACCTGCTTACTCCTCAGGGTGACCAGCAGAACACAGTTAATGTAGGAAAAAGAACAGATTGACCCCATGATTAACAAGCCAAACAACATTTTCTCATGTACTTCTTGACCCAACAGATTAGCAGTGGTATTGGCCTTAGGCTGCAGCAAAGACATTACACAATGATATTTTAAAAAATAGTAAAAACATAACAAAGAAAGTACAGTTCATCAACTAAAAAAAGCTAAAAAGAAAAAAAAAAAAGTACAGATCCCCAAAAAAGGATTCAGTGTTGAGCACTGATGTCAGGTGGTTTTGAGGCCATCTTCACTTCCAGAAGTGCAGCGCTGATCTGGTGCTGTTTTTTCCTGCAGCTTACAGTTTATATTCTGTGTCCTCAAGTGACCTTCACAGGAAATCTTCACATCAGCATGGTCATTGGATTAGAAATAAATAATGTTGTATCTCTAGCACTGTCCCTCCCATTTTTCCACCATTGTCAGTACTTCTTATGACTTACATTGCAAATTACCCATGTTGTGGGCAGTAACACAGCTCCAAACCATGAACTTTTGGCTGGTCCTTTTCGTCATTTGCCCAGAAGACATGCCATGATTTTAAAAAACTGTGGCCCTCTGATAGTCTGGCGACCTACGCAAGGTGCATTATAATGAATTAATTTGAAATGTGGACTCGTCAGACCATATCAGATGAGCTTTGGCCAAAAGAAGTCCCATATAGTTGCGCATTTATACAGCCATATTGTTTATTAATGCAGTGCTGCCTGACAGGTCAAAGGTCGCAAGCAATCCAATGTTAGTTTCAGCCTCGATATATATGTTTTAAAAACAAAGCAGTATTTGACAAATTGAAGGTTAATTATTTTTGCCAGTGAGAGTTAGCCACCATGGTTTGTCACTGGGAATAATGAGCTAACTGCTACTTCTGCTTACTCACCCACTGCACTCGTAATGCACTGTAATCGTTTTCTACAGTAAAGCCCCAAAAAATAAGGGAGAAAAAAGACTTGTGCAAAAACTCTCCATGGTTCTTAACTCTTTTAATGCCTTTAAAGCCCAGATATTTTTTCACAACATTTAGGTTATGTTGGCATGTTTTGATTTTGCACTTATGGAAACTATCAGGAACTCAATAAGAAGAGCTGATTTCACTCATTTTGAAACAGGAACACAATGGACAATATAAAGACCCATGTAAGCATCAGCGTGCATTCTGTATTGTTTTCCATTATCTTCATGGATAAATGTAGGTGTGTTTATGCAGAAGTTGCAAGAGACTTTTCAATTTTGATGGACAGTGTCGTGAAAATGATCTCAATCTATTATTACTTTCATGTTTTAGTAAGACATGTGAAAAACAATCTTGTGAGCCTAGATTATGATTTTTTTGATGGCATAGAGAGAAAAGATAAGGTTTTGTGTGAAAAAGATGGTCAAAAATAAAGGTTATATCCCTGCACTTGGGGATTGACAAAGATGAAGTTTTATAACTAAGTTCAGGAACAAGGACCACGCCTTAAACACACCCAATTTCCGCCACCAGTATACTTAAGCATGCCTCATCCATTCCCTTCCTCTTGGTCTCTGTTTGTCACTTTGTGCGTCACGAGCTCCATCACCCACCATCAGGTCGTATCAACAACCTTGCGCTCGGGCAAGGGTCCACACTCCCCTGAGCTCGCGGCTTTCACCTCCCAGTCACCCCGCCGCCGCCGGCTCTCAGCCTCCAGCGGTCCCAGGGATGCAAGGTGTCAGCGACGTCAGAGACGCGCCACTTCTCCCTCGTGCTCACCTCCATCCCGCTCGAGATTCACTGGCTCGCACGCCAGCAGCCACGTTCGCCACCCCTACACAGCAGCAAGCCGTCACGCCGACCATCTCCCGTCCTCCAACATATCCCTCCGGACCGTAGCCGGTTTAAAGAAAGCCCTCATGGAACATAACATCCCATTCCAACAGCCTGATAAGAAGGCAAAACTTTTCAACGGCTTCCACAGCAAATCGCATCCAACAAACCTCCACAGCACATCACGGTTCCTGGGAGCGCGTCTGTCGATAAGCCGATGATGTCACAATGATCCACCCACCAGCCCCTACAGCAATCCAAGAAGGACAAAATACATCCCAAGCAACCTCCATCCAGCCACTCCTTTCTCTCTCCTTATTACCTCCGGCACAATCAACCCAAGCACATGCATCCCTCCATCCCAGCACCCTTACCCCATCACCCAAATGTCTTTAACCATGTGTTTATCTTAACCATAACATAACCTTTTTCTCCACAGCTCGAGCTCCGGCCGAATCCAGCATTTTCCCACGCCCCGTCGCGTTTCGGCAGATTTTCAGTTATCATTCATCTCAGCAGATTCAACCATGGCTTCACAGCAGAACTTAGAGCACAGAATTTACTTTTCTTAACAGGATATGGTCTGGTTATTCCAAACCGTTTCATTTGAACAAGACCTAGAATTGAGTAAACTCGACAGAAATACCAATGTCAAGCTGTGTCTCGGTTATTTTTTCTAAATGAAACATACATTATGGACAATCAGTTCAAGGAACATAGGCGATATTGTTGGAATTTGAACTTTCCTGTTTAGATTTACTGTTTCTATCTATGATAAAAGACTAGCCTAAAGGTGTTCCTACCACCACCTCATTATCACCATTACGCGCAGGAGCAAATCCATGTCAGAAAACAGTCCATCGAGTCGTCCTCATTCAGGTACTACCCACTACCTCGTTACACCTAAACAACAAATTGATTCCCTAAAGTCCAATTAACCCAACATTTGCTTTCGTTTGACTCATTTTTCGCATTATATGACTGATGGTATGTATTTTGTGGTTTGATAGAGGAAGGGAACAAGCGTAGTGTTCGTTTAATGCGCATTTATTCCATCCAAAGTCAGACTCATCTCTGCCATGCTTACAGAAGATGAATGAGTCGTGACAGAGACTGTACACTTGTATACAGTTGTCATGGCATGGTGCCAGCTATGACAACGTGTCATACAGATGAAACATGTATGTGTCCGGAGTAATCAAACTGGTCTGACTGGCCACAGCTTATATGGTTGGACTGGATGGTCAGCATATAAATAGCTTACTCAAATGTAAAGTAGACACAAAGTCTGTTCCTCAAAATACACACATACCATAAGTAACAAGCGTGCAGAATTTACCAATGCATGCGTGGAGAATTAGTAAGAAATGCATACTAACATTCGGCATCAACTCCGACATTCAGAGTCGTTTGACGTTCAGAGTCGTCTTACATTAGCACTGCTACCCATGTACAGAAACTCGCTAAAATTCCGAGTCGTAGGCAACTCTGAGCTGTTTGACGCTTTCGTTCAACATCAGCACCGCTACCCCTTAGCATCCAACCCTCAGAGGATCCACTTCTGATCCCCACTCCACCCCCCTCGACCCCTCTCGCCCTCATCCCCATGACCCCTCTCCCCATCTTATCCCCCATCACTCCTATCATCCCCACGACCTTTCCCCTCTACCCTCATCCTCTACATCTCACATTCCATCCCATCCCTCTACCCTCCTACTCACTCAGAGAGAGCACATCACTACTCCACATTAAACAATTCCAAATTCATACATCTGTTGGCGAGGTTCTTGTTAGTGAAATGAGTGTTAATGAAGCAAGAAATGCTTAGAATCTAAAAAATGTGAGACACACATAAGTGTTGCTCAGGTTTGAGGAATGGTGAACCCCAAAAAACACTTCAAAATGAGTAAAAGGCACTTCTGCTGATTCAAACAAAAACAGGTGTTGGCCCCCCGTTGAATGTCATTAAAGCCCAGAGGCATCATAAGGCATCATAATCCATGCCCTGATGACACCTACAAAAGTTACTAAAGTACAATTTAATGACCCATATTCATCCTTTAACATTGTGCTATTTTAGTTATGGATATGGCAAATTGTTTTTCTAGAAGTTTTGAAAAACTGTGTTCAAGGTATACAAGTTTAAATATGCAACACTCATATTACATTTTAATCTTTTGGTGGGTATTTTAGTTATTTTCCACAATGTTATTGCAGGTTTGCAGAATGTGCAATCACACCTGAGAATAATCGTTAGTGTGATATTCTCTTCAAATATTCTCCATCCTTAACATTTACACTGAAACTGAAAATGCACCCGGCAATTGACCTATGGCTAAGCCACACCCCCAAACGCGATGAGCCAATCACAGTGCGCATAGCTAACTCAATACACTCGGACATTCTCTGCTTCCACATCCATTGAAATGCATTGGAGTTAGTCCGTTTTCAATCATTTTTATGTGTTTTTTGTTGAGATTTTAAGTTTAAAATGGTCAAACGGTGTGCATGGGGTACATGCAACTCTGACACAAGGAATAGCCCAATAATATGGGAGCAGTAACCCGGTTCCCTATGGCAGTGATTCCCAACCGCTGTTCCGCGGCACACAAGTGTGCCGTGAGAAATCAATATCTGTCAATATCAAATACAGCGACTCCGTCTTAACGAGCGCTAACGAGGTCGGCCGGCTCGTTAACAAGAGCCTCTTGTTAACGAGCCGGCCGACCTCGTTAGCGGCAGTTAGCTACAGTTAGCTCTGTAGCAGTACAGTGTGTATGTGCTGCTGCTGCAGGAGGTGTTCACTTAGCGATCTCTGTTTGTTTACAACAAGCACCGCAGTGAGCGGTGTCAGTGGGGTGAAAAGACGAGTGAAAACCTCTAACCTGTTAATGAAGGCCCTTTTGGTGACTTTGAGATTTTTCCTCCTGTGAAATTTCTCTGACTGTCACAGCTGCCATAGCGCCCGTCACCGAATGTTGACAGTTTGTCCGAGTGAGTGGAGGGGGCGGGGCTTAGCCATAGGTCAATTGCTGAGAAAATTCTCTGAAGTAGTCGAGTGTTAACACATCTATTTGGTTATTTTTTTTCTATTGTATTGTATCTTCACTTTAAAGCTTTTAGTGGATTATGCCATTTGTGAATTAGAAGAACTGCACTTGATTATGTATCAAATTTATATTTCTTCTCCTCACACATTATCAGATATTTAAAACTAATACATCTTGAACAGTAATAGCGTTCTCATAACTTTAATCATGTTCATCCTGTGGCTTTGGTGACACTTTCCCTTCTCACTAGTGGCTGCCATGTTACTGCTGATCTGTGAATTAAAGAATTAGTTCACCCATGTTGCAAAACAACAAATAAACAGTATGCACCAAATTCTTCTTGAAGAGCAACACTGCTTAGTCTTAATTAAAGTTTTTATTAAATTAACATATTTTGTTGAAAATATAATATATCTATGAAGTAATAAGTATGCAGACTTTTGCCTTGTCTGGGACAACTGGGTGGGAAAGTGAGCCTCTCCACTGACAGCAAAGATTAGAAACGAGGATCGGTCTGATGGTCCGGTCTCTGATTCCATAGATGAGAGAACTCAGACATCTTGGAAAGATGATAATAAACACATAAAGAAATAATTGTATTTGCAGAAATGCTATCCTGTCTAAAACTGTATAGATTGCCATAAGCAGTGGTTTGTGTATGGTTGAAGACAGACTGAGGCCCAGCTGCACCAGATGTAACAGCAGTGTGTTACGAGCCTTTTGGGTTGAAGCTTTGTCTGTGGAAGCTGACCTGGCTGCTATTATCACACCAATATAGGAGGAAGTCACAACCACACCAGCTGAAACAAACAGAGAATAAGTGAAGGCTTCATCATAAACACCAGATATTGGGCCAAGCAATAATTTTTCTCTGGCACAAAAATCTTTCATCTGCAGGCTCTCTAGGTCTTCAAATGGAAAATCTAAAAGTAAAATAACTCTTGTGAGAACATTTAGTGAACTGATGGTCCAAACCACAAAGATAGATAATTCTGTGTTTCTGATGGTGATGATGGTAGAGTGCCTCAGTGGGTAGCACACAGCCACAAATCTCTCCATAGACATCACCACCAGTGTGAGAGGAGAGATTTTACCTGTAAGACTGACAAGCATAGTGAGAACACCACATACAGGATATGTCAACCATATTCTGCAAGCAGCCAGTAGGTATAATAACTGACTCAGAGCCATCTGTACAGTGTCTGCAAAAAGGAGGTTAAACAGAAGAACATGACGTGAGGTCTCACAAAACACAGTTTTACTCCTCAAGGTGAATAACATGGTCCCATTAATGAAGAGAAACGCACAGCATGGTACTGTAGTTACAAAGGAAAACAACACTAATTCAAGTAACCCCAGATACTGCAGTCCAACAGTGCTGTTGATCTGACTCTGATTTTCATATGACATCTTACAGAAACATTTCATTCATCAAAAATATTCACCTGTTAATGTCATTGGAGCATGAAAGCACAGTTAATTTTGTTCAATTCCTGTTCCTATGACAGTTAAGATCCATCATTGACCCATCTGAAGAGTGTCTGGTTAATTCAAAAGAAAAACACAAAAAGTTATCACAGGTGGTTAGAGGCAGTCTCTGTTAAAATGCAGGCAGCACTTGTCTGCAGGGTTATGAGCTCAGTCATAACACCCGGTTCATGTGATAACATCACATTTAAACATGAGTAACATATCAGTAATTGCTGATGTAATTTATCTCCTCCTCTACCATTATTTTTTAATTCCGCGGTAGTTGCAGTAGTAGTCGGCTGGTGAAGCCGTGGTATCGAGGTCCCTCCAAAGAAAAAACTTGACCAATCAGAGGTCGATAACAGCTATCCGATGTGTTTTTACGCCCCCATTTGATGGCATCATAAAACTCTTAAAGAACCATTTAAGAGAATTTAAGAGAGATTTCAAAACAATGATGGCAGAAGAAGTGAACGTTGTGCTGTTTCTCGCCCAACAGATACTGCATACTTAGGAAAATAATTTCTGCATTTTGATTTGCATGTTACTGTCAGACGATTCATATTGGTCCCGCTTCCAACAGTCCCACCAATTTTACGCCTCTATGACTACATCTGAAGGCATTACAGAGTGCTTTCATTGTTGTAGGGATTTTAGGATGCCTCTTTACCAAAAAATGATACTTCACAACGGGTCGTCAATTTTGCAGGGATTTTATCAGTTATAGTTTACAGTTATAGGATGCCTTTCTGGGAGAATTCCAACAAAGCGGCACTCACTTTTGACGTGATCAGAAACATTGGATTGTGATCATATTTAATGGTTTACTTGACCCGTTTCCTTTACTCTTTGTTGTCATGCAAATACTGCAAACGACTCTCTGTGCAATAAAATACAACATATCCTTGTTGTGTTGTTTACAATTTAAAGCTTATGAATTCAACAAAGTCAGAAAATCAACTTCACAACTTTGGAAATGAGACAATCTGAGCAGTCTGTGAATGTTCCTGTGTTGGTAAATGTTGCAGATTAGATTAGCTAAGTCACATTGTTGATGAGTAGGGCTCAGGATTAAAGACAAATAAATGTAAAAATGTGAATAGTTACAAGTAAAGTTAATCATGACAATGAGGGATTTGGGTGAGCATAGTCTCGTGAGCTTGACCATTTCAAGCTCCTATCCAGCATGACAGGGACAGGGCAAGCTTGGGGACGGCAGCAGCAGCAGGCAGGACAGCTGGATCCACCCAGGCGGTAAAATCACCTGTTGAGTTTTAGTGTGTTTGTGTGTTTTAGTAGTTTGTTTCCTTATTATTGTTGTCTTTTTATTGTCTCTCCTCCCTTTAACCTGTCCATCCAACCTGCTCAATCTCTGTCCTTATCATTTTGTTTTATCTAACAGCTCATTTAATATAACTCAGAATAACACCTGTGTCTCTATATATGTCATTAATATTTTACACAATTTAAAATCTGAGAATATTTGATATTTGTACAAAGATTTCTGAACAACTTTCATATTTGAGAAGTGACTTGTCTCCTAATCGATAGTGTTAACTTTCACTGTTTGCTTTTCATGATGATAACTATCTGACAACAAGTATACTGTAACATGTACAAACAACATATATGACCCCTTATTCATTTGAGACAATCACATTTTAAAAGGCTTGAAAAACTCAGATATTTATTATTCTCATCATTACTCATTTTTTGAATATATGATACCATTATTTGGCATGGTGTACTATATTCAGAAAAACATTTGTTTTGTACATGTCACACAAAAAACACTTTGAGTATGTAGTGTAAAGCATTCACTTCAAATTATTACTGCATCTCCACCAACAACACAGATTTTGCAGGAGCA
Organism: Centropristis striata; assembly: GCF_030273125.1. Classification (NCBI taxonomy): domain Eukaryota; kingdom Metazoa; phylum Chordata; class Actinopteri; order Perciformes; family Serranidae; genus Centropristis; species Centropristis striata. The sequence goes on along the minus strand of NC_081531.1, from coordinate 741,322 downwards.
TGGGTCTGATGGTTTGATCCCTGAGTCCGTAGATGAGAGCACTCAGACACCTTGGAAGGATAATAAAAAACACAAAACCTACATTGTAAATCCGTATAATTGTCAACCTCCCCACAATTCTGGCCATGGCTATGATGGTGGTGGAGAACATGGGAGCTGTTAGAACCAGGCATAGCTGAACCAGGTGAAGCAGAAGTGTTTGAAGAGCCTTTTTGGCTGACACTTTGTCTGTTGAGGCAGACCTGGCTATAAGAGCTACACCAATGTAGGAGCCTATGATTATTGAACCCACTGACAGAAACAGAGTGCTGGCCTGTGCCTTTTCAAAATCATGAAAGATTGGTGCAAAAAATATTGCTTCTCTCGAACAAATGTCAATTACAAATAGATTAGGGTGGATTTTTGCAATCACATATACCAGCATAAATAGTCGAATGAGGATGTGGATTAAACTAAAAGTCCACACCACAGCAATAGCCATGCCCGTGCTTCTCACAGTGAAGATGGTGGCATGCTTCAGTGGATGGCATACAGCCACATATCTCTCAATTGCCATCACAGCCAGGGTGAGGGGGGAGATTGACTCTGTAAGAACTGAGAGCACAACAAGTAAACCACATGCTGAATATGGAACCTTTATCTGAAAAAAAGGCAGCAGGTAAAGCAGAAGGTTTGGTACCTGCTTAGCAGTGTCTGCAAAGAGCAGGTTGTACAGTAGGATAAAGCGGGATGTCTCGCAAAACATCTGCTTACTCCTCAGGGTGACCAGCAGAACACAGTTAATGTAGGAAAAAGAACAGATTGACCCCATGATTAACAAGCCAAACAACATTTTCTCATGTACTTCTTGACCCAACAGATTAGCAGTGGTATTGGCCTTAGGCTGCAGCAAAGACATTACACAATGATATTTTAAAAAATAGTAAAAACATAACAAAGAAAGTACAGTTCATCAACTAAAAAAAGCTAAAAAGAAAAAAAAAAAGTACAGATCCCCAAAAAAGGATTCAGTGTTGAGCACTGATGTCAGGTGGTTTTGAGGCCATCTTCACTTCCAGAAGTGCAGCGCTGATCTGGTGCTGTTTTTTCCTGCAGCTTACAGTTTATATTCTGTGTCCTCAAGTGACCTTCACAGGAAATCTTCACATCAGCATGGTCATTGGATTAGAAATAAATAATGTTGTATCTCTAGCACTGTCCCTCCCATTTTTCCACCATTGTCAGTACTTCTTATGACTTACATTGCAAATTACCCATGTTGTGGGCAGTAACACAGCTCCAAACCATGAACTTTTGGCTGGTCCTTTTCGTCATTTGCCCAGAAGACATGCCATGATTTTAAAAAACTGTGGCCCTCTGATAGTCTGGCGACCTACGCAAGGTGCATTATAATGAATTAATTTGAAATGTGGACTCGTCAGACCATATCAGATGAGCTTGGGCCAAAAGAAGTCCCATATAGTTGCGCATTTATACAGCCATATTGTTTATTAATGCAGTGCTGCCTGACAGGTCAAAGGTCGCAAGCAATCCAATGTTAGTTTCAGCCTCGATATATATGTTTTAAAAACAAAGCAGTATTTGACAAATTGAAGGTTAATTATTTTTGCCAGTGAGAGTTAGCCACCATGGTTTGTCACTGGGAATAATGAGCTAACTGCTACTTCTGCTTACTCACCCACTGCACTCGTAATGCACTGTAATCGTTTTCTACAGTAAAGCCCCAAAAAATAAGGGAGAAAAAAGACTTGTGCAAAAACTCTCCATGGTTCTTAACTCTTTTAATGCCTTTAAAGCCCAGATATTTTTTCACAACATTTAGGTTATGTTGGCATGTTTTGATTTTGCAATTATGGAAACTATCAGGAACTCAATAAGAAGAGCTGATTTCACTCATTTTGAAACAGGAACACAATGGACAATATAAAGACCCATGTAAGCATCAGCGTGCATTCTGTATTGTTTTCCATTATCTTCATGGATAAATGTAGGTGTGTTTATGCAGAAGTTGCAAGAGACTTTTCAATTTTGATGGACAGTGTCGTGAAAATGATCTCAATCTATTATTACTTTCATGTTTTAGTAAGACATGTGAAAAACAATCTTGTGAGCCTAGATTATGATTTTTTTGATGGCATAGAGAGAAAAGATAAGGTTTTGTGTGAAAAAGATGGTCAAAAATAAAGGTTATATCCCTGCACTTGGGGATTGACAAAGATGAAGTTTTATAACTAAGTTCAGGAACAAGGACCATGCCTTAAACACACCCAATTTCCGCCACCAGTATACTTAAGCATGCCTCATCCGTTCCCTTCCTCTTGGTCTCTGTTTGTCACTTTGTGCGTCACGCGCTCCATCACCCACCATCAGGTCGTATCAACAACCTTGCGCTCGGGCAAGGGTCCACACTCCCCTGAGCTCGCGGCTTTCACCTCCCAGTCACCCCGCCGCCGCCGGCTCTCAGCCTCCAGCGGTCCCAGGGATGCACGGTGTCAGCGACGTCAGAGACGCGCCACTTCTCCCTCGTGCTCACCTCCATCCCGCTCGAGATTCACTGGCTCGCACGCCAGCAGCCACGTTCGCCACCCCTACACAGCAGCAAGCCGTCACGCCGACCATCTCCCGTCCTCCAACATATCCCTCCGGACCGTAGCCGGTTTAAAGAAAGCCCTCATGGAACATAACATCCCATTCCAACAGCCTGATAAGAAGGCAAAACTTTTCAACGGCTTCCACAGCAAATCGCATCCAACAAACCTCCACAGCACATCACGGTTCCTGGGAGCGCGTCTGTCGATACGCCGATGATGTCACAATGATCCACCCACCAGCCCCTACAGCAATCCAAGAAGGACAAAATACATCCCAAGCAACCTCCATCCAGCCACTCCTTTCTCTCTCCTTATTACCTCCGGCACAATCAACCCAAGCACATGCATCCCTCCATCCCAGCACCCTTACCCCATCACCCAAATGTCTTTAACCATGTGTTTATCTTAACCATAACACAACCTTTTTCTCCACAGCTCGAGCTCCGGCCGAATCCAGCATTTTCCCACGCACCGTCGCGTTTCGGCAGATTTTCAGTTATCATTCATCTCAGCAGATTCAACCATGGCTTCACAGCAGAACTTAGAGCACAGAATTTACTTTTCTTAACAGGATATGGTCTGGTTATTCCAAACCGTTTCATTTGAACAAGACCTAGAATTGAGTAAACTCGACAGAAATACCAATGTCAAGCTGTGTCTCGGTTATTTTTTCTAAATGAAACATACATTATGGACAATCAGTTCAAGGAACATAGGCGATATTGTTGGAATTTGAACTTTCCTGTTTAGATTTACTGTTTCTATCTATGATAAAAGACTAGCCTAAAGGTGTTCCTACCACCACCTCATTATCACCATTACGCGCAGGAGCAAATCCATGTCAGAAAACAGTCCATCGAGTCGTCCTCATTCAGGTCCTACCCACTACCTCGTTACACCTAAACAACAAATTGATTCCCTAAAGTCCAATTAACCCAACATTTGCTTTCGTTTGACTCATTTTTCGCATTATATGACTGATGGTATGTATTTTGTGGTTTGATAGAGGAAGGGAACAAGCGTAGTGTTCGTTTAATGCACATTTATTCCATCCAAAGTCAGACTCATCTCTGCCATGCTTACAGAAGATGAATGAGTCGTGACAGAGACTGTACACTTGTATACACTTGTCATGGCATGGTGCCAGCTATGACAACGTGTCATACAGATGAAACATGTATGTGTCCGGAGTAATCAAACTGGTCTGACTGGCCACAGCTTATATGGTTGGACTGGATGGTCAGCATATAAATAGCTTACTCAAATGTAAAGTAGACACAAAGTCTGTTCCTCAAAATACACACATACCATAAGTAACAAGCGTGCAGAATTTACCAATGCATGCGTGGAGAATTAGTAAGAAATGCATACTAACATTCGGCATCAACTCCGACATTCAGAGTCGTTTGACGTTCAGAGTCGTCTGACATTAGCACTGCTACCCATGTACAGAAACTCGCTAAAATTCCGAGTCGTAGGCAACTCTGAGCTGTTTGACGCTTTCGTTCAACATCAGCACCGCTACCCCTTAGCATCCAACCCTCAGAGGATCCACTTCTGATCCCCACTCCACCCCCCTCGACCCCTCTCGCCCTCATCCCCATGACCCCTCTCCCCATCTTATCCCCCATCACTCCTATCATCCCCACGACCTTTCCCCTCTACCCTCATCCTCTACATCTCACATTCCATCCCATCCCTCTACCCTCCTACTCACTCAGAGAGAGCACATCACTACTCCACATTAAACAATTCCAAATTCATACATCTGTTGGCGAGGTTCTTGTTAGTGAAATGAGTGTTAATGAATCAAGAAATGCTTAGAATTAGATTAGAATTAGAAAAATGTGAGACACACATAAGTGTTGCTCAGGTTTGAGGAATGGTGAACCCCAAAAAACACTTCAAAATGAGTAAAAGGCACTTCTGCTGATTCAAACAAAAACAGGTGTTGGCCCCCCGTTGAATGTCATTAAAGCCCAGAGGCATCATAAGGCATTATAATCCATGCCCTGATGACACCTACAAAAGTTACTAAAGTACAATTTAATGATATTCATCCTTTAACATTGTGCTATTTTAGTTATAGATATGGCAAATTGTTTTTCTAGAAGTTTTGAAAAACTGTGTTTAAGGTATACAAGTTTAAATATGCAACACTCATATTACATTTTAATCTTTTGGTGGGTATTTTAGTTATTTTCCACAATGTCATTGCAAGTTTGCAGAATGTACAATCACATCTGAGAATAATCGTTAGTGTGGTATTCTCTTCAAATATTCTCCATCCTTAACATTTACTTAACATTCACTGAAACTGAAAAAGCACCCTGCAATTGCTGAGAAAATTCTCTGAAGTAGTCGAGTGTGAACACATCTATTTGTTTTTTTGTTTTTCTATTGTATTGTATTGTATTGTATCTCTACTTTAAAGCTTTTAGTGGATTATGCCATTTGTAAATTACAAGAACTGCACTTGATTATGTATCAAATTGATATTTCTTCTCCTCACACATTATCAGATATTTAAAGCTCATACATCTTGAACAGTAACACAGGTCTCATAACTTTAATCAAGTTCATCTTGTGGCTTTGGGGACACTTTCCCTTCTCACTAGTGGCTGCTATGGTACTGCTGATCTGTGAATTAAAGACTTTCACCCATGTTGCAAAACAACAAATAAACAGTATGCACCAAATTCTTCTTGAAGAGCAACACTGCTTAGTCTTAATTGAAGTTTTTATTAAATTAACATATTTTGTTGAAAATATAATATATCTATGAAGTAATAAGTATGCAGACTTTTGCCTTGGCTGGGACAACTGGGTGGGAAAGTGAGCCTCTCCACTGACAGCAAAGATTGTAAACCAGGATCGGTCTGATGGTCTGGTCTCTGATTCCATAGATGAGAGAACTCAGACATCTTGGAAAGATGATCATACACACATAAAGAAATACTTGTATTTGCAGAAATGCTATCCTGTCTAAAACTGTATAGATTGCCATAAGCAGTGGTTTGTGTATGGTTGAAGACAGACTGAGGCCCAGCTGCACCAGATGTAACAGCAGTGTGTTACGAGCCTTTTGGGTTGAAGCTTTGTTTGTGGAAGCTGACCTGGCTGCTATTATCACACCAATATAGGAAGAAGTGACCAGTACAAAGGGTCGTAAAACAAGACAGTGTTGGTGTGAAGGGTTGGCCCGTCCTGTCTTAAACAATAATGGACCATGTGTTGTAGTGTGAGCTTCTACAGCGCTTCATGTCTGTTAAAAGCCAATTTAAAGTATATTGTATGTGAATTGTGTGAGGAAAACAAATTAATTAGTAGAGTTAGTTCAGCTGTACGACTAAATATCTCTATAAAACTAGATTAACATTCAACTTTGAATGATACAGTTACACAAATATTAAAACAATTATACTTACGAACACACATAAACCAAATTATTGATTAGAAGTCAATACTTTGTGCTTGAGTCCTTGATGATTATCTTATCTAAGCCCAGTACATAACAGTTCAAAAATGAAAAGGATTTTGAAGAAGGTGTTGGGAGGAAGTTTGGTTGAAGGCAGTCTTCCAATAATTTGTTGTCTTGCAAATTAAGTTTTGCTCGTTCTGGTTTGTTGAGGAAGTGTTTTCTGGTGGTTGCAATAAATGTGTGTTCAGTCATCCAACCTTTAGGTGAGAAGAGTAGACTGGGAGTTTCTGTAGGACACCTTGTTGGAGAGGGGGATATTCTGGAGAAAGGCCTCAAACCACCTTTAAAGTAGACCACCTTTGGTGTCAAAGGTCTCTTGACCAATGATGTGATTTGTGGGTGTCATAAACGTCAAGCATCATGAGATGAGAGTTGAGATTAATGCTGCTGCATTTATTCCACATCAGTTCAACAAATGAACCAAAATTTACATGTGGCTAGATCCCAACACAGACATACACCTTTGAAGAGGATTCAGAGCTGACACATGGATATTTGTTCTAACCTGAACACGTGTTGAAGGCAGAGCAAATTTCGCTCTAATCGCCATCCTAGTTTTTTAGCCTCCATTGTCTGCAAGCCATGTGGCAATATTGATAACTCAGGCGGTCATCTCGCATTTGTTCAGATCATGTAGACTCACATGCATAAATGCACACACGCACGCACAAACAAACACATTTTCACACCTGTTAATAGACAGCTTTGGTTAGATATTGTGTGTTTTGTATTACTTATGAATGAATGATTTTGGGAATACACATGCTGTCCATTTTAATGAGTGATGCCACCTCTTCTATAGAAACAACTCCAGATTACTTCAACCTTTACTGAAAATTGATATGGTAATTTGATTATAACTATTAAGTTGATTATTAATCAGACCTTCAAACTGATGGTTTAGTAACATTATGAGAGTTATTTGGTTAAATTGGCTGTCTTTCCTCTGATTAACAGAATGGTGGTCCATCTGGTGATTTAGAGGAAATCAAATCATAATATGTGATATAATTAATATATATTTTTATAATTAATAATAAATTCCAAAAGCCATCTTAACATACTTTTGAACTGTGAGACCCATATAAGTGTTGCTCAGGTTTGAGGCATAGTAATCCCAACAAACACTTCCAAATGAGAGAAAGGCACTTCTGTTGATTCAACCAATAACAGTTTCTGGTCCCATAATGGAACTGATGAAGAGATTAGGGTCTCGGCAACCTGACCATAAGGTTTCTCTACGCTGTACAAATATCAAACTTTTTCAGCAATGAATGAAGCTAAATTTGACATTCAATAGAACACTTATGACAGCTTACAGACTTGATTCACTAACTTGTAAATAACAGCCAACATGATGCACAAATCTTTGATGGAAACAAGTAAGATGTGTTTTGAATAGTTTGTTGTTTTATCCTGTGGCTTTGGTGACACTTTCCTTCCTCACTAGTGGCTGCTATGTTACTGCTGATTTGTGAATTAATTTAGTTCACCCACGTTGCAAAACAACAAATAAACAGTTTGCATCAAATCCTACTTAAAGAGCAACACTGCGTAGACTTAATTTAAGTTTTTATATAAAATTAACATATTTTGTTGAAAATATTATGTATCTATGAAGTAATAAGTATTCCGATATTTGCCTTGGCCGGGACAACTGGGTGGGAAAGTGAGCCTCTCCACTGACAGCAAAGATTGTAAACGAGGATCGGTCTGATGGTCTGGTCTCTGATTCCATAGATGAGAGAACTCAGACATCTTGGAAAAATGATCATACACACATAAAGAAATACTTGTATTTGCACAAATGTTATCCTGTCTAAGACTTTATAGATAGCCATAACCAGTGGTTTGTGTATGGTTGAAGACAGACTGAGGCCCAGCTGCACCAGATGTAACAGCAGTGTGTTACGAGCCTTTTGGGTTGAAGCTTTGTCTGTGGAAGCTGACCTGGCTGCTATTATCACACCAATATAGGAGGAAGTCACAACCACACCAGCTGAAACAAACAGAGAATAAGTGAAGGCTTTATCATAAACACCAGACATTGGGCCAAGCAACATAGTTTCTGTGGAACAAAAGTCTCTCATCTGCAGGCTCTCTAGGTCTTCAAATGGAAAATCTAAAAGTAAAATAACTGTTGTGAGAACATTTAGTGAACTGATGGTCCAAACCACAAATATAGATAATTCTGTGTTTCTGATGGTGATGATGGTAGAGTGCCTCAGTGGGTAGCACACAGCCACAAATCTCTCCAGAGACATCACAACCAGTGTGAGAGGAGAGATTTTACTTGAAAGATCTTCAAGCATAAAGAAAACACCACATACAGGATATGTCAACCATATTCTACAAGCAGACAGTATGTAAAATAACTGACCCAGAGCCATCTGTACAGTGTCTGCAAAAAGGAGGTTAAACAGAAGAATATAACGTGAAGTCTCAAGAAACACAGTTTTACTCCTCAAGGTGAATAACATGGTCACATTAATGAAGAGAAACACACAGCATGGTACTGTAGCTACAATGGAAAGCAACACTAAAGCAAGTAACCCCTGATACTGCATTCCAACAGTGCTGTTGGTCTGACTCTGATTTGCATATGACATCTGACAAAAGCATTCAATACATATTTACCTGTTCACCTGTTAATGTCATTGGAGCATGAAAGCACAGTTAATTTTGTTAAATTTCTGTTCCTATAACAGTTAAGATCCATCATTGTCCCATCCATCCATCTGAAGGGTGTCTGTTAAATTCAGAGACAAAATACAAACACTTATCACAGGTGATCGGTTAGAGGCAGTCTCTGTTAAAATGCAGGCAGCACTTATCTGCAGGGTTATGAGCTCAGTCATAACACCCGGTTCATGTGACAACATCACATTTAAACATGAGTAACATTGGTGATGTAATGTAACTCCTCCTCTACCATTATTTTTTTATTTCCATGGTAGTTGCAGTAGTGATTGGCAGGTGAAGCCATGGTATCGAGGTCCCTCCAAAAAACCTGTTTGACCAATCAGAGGTCAACAACAGCTCTCAAATGAGATGTTACACCCCTGTGTTATAGCATCATAAAACTCTTGAAGAACCACCAGTATTATAAAAAAAAACACATACATGTCAGAAATCCTCACTGGAAAGAATTTATTTAACATTAACCTAATTTTTTTAGTCTCGTCCATATCCCATATACTATCTGACTGTAGGCAGCCACTAGGAGGTGCTGAAGAGGCTTTGGCTTCAGCTTTAGGAAGCACTCATCTTGTGATTTTATATTAAGTCTGTAGGCCCTTTGATAGGGCGTTCCTGCAGAAGTCCCGCTATATTGCTGTAAAGATCAGTATGGGCTTTTTGCCTTAGGGCATTCATAGTGGTCTCACGACGGCGTTATATTCGTGAGCAGGAGCACTGAGTGTACAATTAGCATCAGGCAGTTGCAGGTCATTTCGAAAAAATAATGGCAAAAGAACTGAACATCATGCTGTTTCTCTCTGGACGGATACTTCATACTCAGAAAAAGATGTTTTGCATTTTGATTAACATGTAACTGACGGACACGAGTGAGGGACGGGTGTTTGCCACACATATAATATACGGGGGTCAGGGGTCAGCACGCGCAGGTACCCGCCGTCACCTGCCGCCCGGCTCCCACCGCACCAGACCCCTATGCCCTTCCTCTGCGGGGGTTGGGCCCACAGGTCGGCGGATCCATGTGGCTTTTTTGGGCTGAGCCCGGCCGGGCCCCCCACCAGACGCTCGCCTGCGTGCTCCCCTCCAGGGTCTGGCTCCAGGAGGGGGCCCCGGTTTACCCATGCTGGGCGAGGTACACCGATCTTCATGGGTCCGCTTCATAGGGGTCTTTTGAATCGCTCTTAGTCTGGTCTCCCCTGGGACCACTTTGCCTTGGGAGACCGAACCAGGAGCTACTGCTCCCGACAACACAGTTCCCAGGATCACTGGAGCACACAAACCCCTCCACCGCGATAAGGTGGCAATTCTTGGAGGAGTGAATGAGGAGCAGGATTACAGAAAAATCACTGGCTTCATTTTCATGAAACATTCTGAAAACATGTACCATGGGCCCAGGAAGAACTCACTAAATTTTGGAGCACTTTTGTTCACACTGTAAAATTGGCCAATTGTGCTGCATTCATGAGGTTTTGACATGATCAGAAGCATTGGATTGTGATCGTATTTAATGGTTTACTTGACCCGGCTTTTAATGTGATGTTGAAACTCTCTGAGCAATAAAATACAACATATCCCTGTTGTGTCGTCCATGTTGTTCACAATTTAAAGCTTGTGAATTCAACAAAATCAGAAGATCAACTTCACAATTTTGGAAATTAGACAATCTGAGCAGTCTGTGAATGTTCCTATGTTGGTAAATGTTGCGATACAGATTAGATTAGGTAAATCGCAATGTTGATAAGTAGGGCTCATGAGTAACGACAAATAAATGTAAAAATGTGAATAGTTACAAGTAAAGTTAATCGTGAGAGAGAGCAGAGGTGAGTCAGGAAGTCAGAGAAAAATGATGAGTTAGGTTTTGGAGGAGTTAGCTGCAACTAGTGCCTGATCTCATTTGTTTGGTCACTTCCACAGCTTATGACCAAAACTGAGGTTTTTAGCTTAAAGCAAAGGCTTTATCCAGAATTTCTCTAAATGGCAATGTACAACGCCTGATTTATATTGCCTCTCAATCTCATGTTGGATTTCACAAGATACTTGAAAAGTAACTCCTAACCCAAATAGCAAAATCCATCATTTTACACATTGCTCTCAAGCTTCAGTTTCAGACATTGGACATCAAAGTTAACAAATGTTTCTCTCTACTTTGACTTTACTTATTGTAACTTGCTAAACTTTTTCTCCACAGAGGTACTCATCATCCCCTCTACCTGAAGATTCCTAATAAACTCCCACAAGAATCATTAATCATGTCAATATTTACTGAAAACATTAATGAGTAAGGGTTTGAATTATTAATGTTTCTAAGTTAGTTCCCAAGAGACTAGGTCAGATGGGAGGGATCCCTCTCAGTGACTCCTCACTGTTTCCAGCAACGTTGCCACAACAATATGAACACTCATGATTCAGCAAAAGGCACCAGACAGTTAAGGAAACATCTTCCAAACAATAACAAACAGAGACATAAAACTTTTCAAACTTGTTGGCAGAGGTCAAATGAACAAGTGACAACACCTCCATCTAACTTCCTTCTCAGTTACTAGTTCAGGAAAAACAGTCATTTAACAATAAATCCAATAGGACCGCATCAGACTGGTCAAATAATGGTAGTGATCATTGTTTACACTTTACTAAGATCTTAAAAAGGATAATTTCCATCACACTTTTGGTCAAGGCGCATTAAGGACGCATTAGAACCTCGACTGTTCAAACCACTGAGCAAATGGATCTCTCGTGCACTTACACCCAATTGCTGCCCCGCCCAGGACAGAAATTTAAAGGAAATTAAGCTTAATGTAATTGAATGAGTCATGAGTCAGAACCACTATTTGACCATTCTCAAACCAGCACTTTCTGTTAAGAACGCAGGCATATCGGCCTGTCAGGATGTGATTGTTCTTTCTGATCCAATAACAACAAGGCAGGTAAATGCACCTTTATTTTTATTTATAAATGTCAGTGTACAGGTTTATAGAGTAACTTTAATTCATGAAGATAATGTTTCCTAATTTCCCTCAACGTGGGGATGTGAGTTTTATCCTCTTATTGTACTTTTGGGAAGGAACATTGGATGTGGAGTGAGAAAGTGTATCCTGTCTCGGTTTCAGAACACCAAAACAGAAGTGGTCCACACATTATTTTAAATTAAAAATGTTACGTACATAAACATTGACCCCTATCCTGTTAATTTTGACATAGTCAGGGAAAATCTATAACTAACAAGCCTCTCTATTTTTCTATCTCTATTTTCTATCTATCCGTCCGTCCATCTGTCCATCATCGAGAGTCTTTCAGAGTTAGAACAACAAAGTTTTACTGTTATCTTTTGGTACATGTTTCCATAATTGTCAGGGGCCTTTTGCTTAATCATGAATGTAAATATTGTTTTGGCAAGTTTGCTATCTTAATGGAAAAGTGGAAAACAGTGAGCACTGAGAGAGAAACCCTCCCGTCTGTCCTAGTCTCCTGATAACTCATTTGGAGACATTAAATATTCTGAGCCTCACTCATTAACGTTTGACATCATTAATGATTCCCGTAGGAGTTAATCAGGAATCTTCATGGTGAGGGGATGACGTGTCCCTCTGTGGAGACAAAGTAGTAAGTAGTAAATAGCAAAATGTGTTACTTAGATTTCAAATGTATGAAACTAAAACTTCAAAAACTAAAAAAGATTTTAAGACTTTAAAAAATGAGTTAGGCTGCAACATCTCATCTCTACTCCCTGTTCATTCTCAGTCTGCCAACATGGTGAAAAAAAACATAGTTATTCGTACTTTACACAGTAATATAAAGTAGATTTGTTGAGAAATAGGAGTATTTCATAACATCTTTCATTGATTCAATAGCTTCCTCGTGAATTTGCGAAACGGAGCAATGTAGATGACAAGTGGTGCCTCTAAGTGTGAGGCAATGGTACTAAATCGGGGACAATGGTGGATTGTGCCATTGGGGTTGGGAGTTTGATTTCAAGGCCAGGCCTGAAGACAAAGCTCTAGACTTAGCTTCAGTTTTACATTCCATGAGCTGTGGTAGTGGCTCACAGGTGCAAGTGGCTGACATCACTTTTCTTCAGAGATTGGATGAGGAGTAAAACAAGTTGTAGTGTATACACTCACTTGTAGAATCAGTGGTGTCTTCGCAGATGTTCAGACCTTCAGGAGCTTAGAGAACAACATTTTTCTTGAGTCTGCATAGCACATTTTCAGTCAGTGAGATGTCAACACAGGTCATGAAGCAGCAAGACTCAGAGATGCATAAGGATGGTGGTGCGCTGTGTCTGTATTGAAATCTGGATGCAGATGCAAGCGGCTGGGAGGAGCGTGGTCCCTGCTGCAGCCAGGCTACCAGATCACACAGGTGCTGTCGGCCGCTGGAGGCCAACAGCAACAGAATGAGAGCCGGGCTACCTGTTGGTGGAATGTGACAATCAGAATGGTGTTGTCCATTTGAGAGGATGCCTTAATACCATAGATGAGCTTCTTGGAAGACAGTTCTCAGTCTCTTGTTCAGCAGAGCTTTGAAAGAGTAAACATTGGTGGTATTGATCCACCAGGATTCAAACAGTAGAACCTTTAGTGGCGTGTTCTCAGCCAGGACACTGTTGCCAATGTATTTTAGACTTTTCAAAATTTGGAGGGATATGTTGATATAGTGTTGAGTTGCAGATAAAATGATAAAGCTATACCTATATAGCTATGGGTCTACTTAATTCTAAAACTAGCCATAGGTCCAGGCAGTGGCGACTCAAGCCACCTGGCACAGGTAAATCAAAAGCACTCTCAGTTTTACAACCTGTAGTCTGGCTTCCTCTGGGACATACAGACTATGTCCCCCATATGTTAACACCATGGCTACGACCTTCAGGTGTTGAGAAAAAAACAGAGAGAAATGACATTACCTTTTCCGAAGCCTTACAGTTTTTCTCCGTCACTTTGGTCCATTTCTCAAATCACTATTAAAATTTGCACAACAGTTAATACATTTCTCAAAAAAAAATTGGTACAAACTGCAAAACCTAGTTGATAACCTGCAAAAGCGTGTCGTTTGCCCAAAATGGAGTCATAGCTCATTCCTCAAAAGCAAGTTTTCATGTCAGTGAAAGTGTCATCAAGATGAAAAGTGCTGACACCATGTTTATGAACAAGATAGTCAAATGGCTTTGTCATGTTTACTCTGGAAATGTTTTTCAATGCAAAAAAAGTCAGATCTTCGTGACATTACCTGAAAATGCTCCAAACAGCACTTTTTACTATTTGCACAGCCAGTTGAAAACTACAGTAAAGTTACACATTACTGTATTTAGTGTGTGAAAAAATACACCCTTATTTACAACAAACATAAAGTCCCTTTGGGTAGAGCTGTGCACAACTGTAAACAATATTACATTACATAATGGAACTGAACAGGCAACATACATCCAGATGTTCCTCTCTGTCTGGCCACATAGTTTCATCTACATCATCTACAGCTAATATCATCGCTGGCAATGCAGCGAGGAAAGTATCTCCTCGAGTGGTGAATCCACCCTCTGCAGGACTCTGCTGTGATGTCATCACATGTTAACCCCTTCCTCTCTGCACCCTCAGCCCTCTTCCACGAGGCTGACCTTCCATTTCTGTGTCACGGTCTTGTAGAAATGGTCCACACTATGTCCTGCTTGTTTCATATATACTTGTAAAGTGTTTATGGTTTATGGATTCAGCTCTAAGTGGTTGTAGAGAAGTGACTTATCATTGGTTCAACTAATGCTTCACACAGCCTTCTCATCAGTGAAATCTGAGGAGACATTTTCAGGAACAAAAAAAGTTTTTTAAAATGTATAAATTTGCTTGAAAGACTACGAGTTCAACATATTTGTATGTAATGACTCAAGCAATGAAATGAGGACTATTAATCCTAGTTAAGTTTGACTGACATGACATAAGATATGATAATGTTTTAAAACAGCAGAGAGTTGTATGAAAGCGATTGATGCATGTCCAAAAGAATTTGCAATTTGTTGTAAGGAATAAGATACTGCTACTATGATGAGCACCAATGGCTAAAGGTTGTGGAGGTTGAACTGTTGTGCAAATGTTAATTAACATTTGCAAAAAATAATAATTTTACCAAAGCTTGATGCCTGGAGGAAAGATTATTGTTTTTTCAGAACTTCCTGTTCCACCGTCAAGAAACAAGGCGGTACAAAATTCAGTGGTGTTGCCTTAACACTAACACTAACATAGGGCCGAGGGAACATGGGGATTAGCCCACGTGATGGTGTTACATCAACATGGTTTAGGGCAGGGCAAGTTGATATACAACATGTGAGGTCAGGAGAACCCTGCAGACCAGCTCTGCTCCCAAGGAAAAAAGCACAGAGTTCAACTGGCATCTGTGCTTAAAGGATGTTGGATTTCCATTGTTCTCATAATGCAAATGGAGAGATTTATTGTGCTTTTGTATTCCTATCAACAGGTTAAATTTCTCATGTTTTTGTTGAAATGTCTCATGCACCTCAACCTCAGATCAACATTACTGTTGAATTGGGCTTACTGGAAAGAGTGACACTTTCCACTCTGACTACATTATCATGCTGTATATTCTTCTTCATTAATGTGACCATGTTATTCACCTTGAGGAGTAAAACGGTGTTTCGTGAGACTTCACGTTATGTTCTTCTGTTTAACCTCCTTTTAGCAGACACTGTACAGATGGCTCTGAGTCAGTTACTGTACATACTTTCTGTTTGCAGGGTGAGGTTGACCTATCCTGTCTGTGGCCTGTTGGTCATGAGTGCCAATCTCACAAATGAAATCTCTCCTCTCACACTGGTGGTGATGTCTATGGAGAGATTTGTGGCTGTGTGCTACCCACTGAGACACTCTACCATCATCACCATCAGAAACACAGCAGTGGCTGTATGTGTGGTCTGGGCCTTCAGTTCACTAAATGTCCTCATACGAGTTCTTTTACTTTTAGATTTTCCATTTGAAGACCTGGAAACACTGCAGATGAAAGATTTTTGTAGTTCATTTATATTGTACCTTGGACAATTTTCTGCCCTTTATGATGAATCCTACACTTATTGTTTGTTTGTGTCAGCTGGTTTGGCAGTTATTTCTTCCTATATTGGTGTGATAATAGCAGCCAGGTCAGCCTCCACAGACAAAGCTTCAGCTCATAAGGCTCGTAACACACTGCTGCTGCATCTGGTGCAGCTGGGCCTTAGTGTCTTGTCAACCATGCATAACTTTTTACTCGTAGCCATCTCAAAAGTTATTACGAGGAATGAACTTGTGCGCATGCAGAATGTTTTTTATGTGTTTATCATCATTCTCCCCAGGTGTTTAAGTCCTCTCATCTATGGACTCAGAGACCAGACCATCAGGTCCATCCTTGTGTACCACCTGTGCTGTCGACTGAAACTTTCCTTCACCACAGCCTAGAACTCCATAATTAACCACGACCTGTTTGTTTAACTTGTGGAGTCTGGCTGGCCTTCATAAGTACAGCATTCATATTAAAACAAGAAACAAACTCAGAACCTTTATTTTTTTAAGATAACATGGTTTGTTTTTCAGAAAATAACAAAGTTCAACTGTCACTAAATCTTGTCAGTAAGTCTTAAAATCCACGGAGGCGTGTCAAACTAATCACCCTGAGAACCAAATTGTTCATGTTCCTTTTTTAATTTTGATCTTAAAATGTGTAGTGTAATTTCAACTATTCTGGGGCAGTTTCTTCATATCATTCAATATCAAGGAATATGTGGGAGGACCACAAACAATAAATGCATCAAATGCTTTGATTCAAATAAAGAACAGGTTAGTGGTATAATGATGAAATATTATATGATATGCATTAAAACTGTTTGCTTTATTCGTAGTCATCGCATATAGCAGGTATTCAATTAAAATTTTAAGAGGTCCATTTAGTGAAAATTTCCTCAAGCGAAGGTCCGGAACATCATAATGTCAAACATTATAAATTAGTGTGATATGTTTACTCAAAAATAGTTTTTGTCACTAAACATTGAAATATGCATGTGTGCATTGAACTATTAATACAATAATAATAATAATAATAATAATAAATAATAAGTAGAAGAAGAAGAAGAATGTATTGCTCTCATTAGGTTAAGGCTGCATTTGAAAATAAAATATATAAAATAGAATTTGCAAAATTGTTCATCTTAAAACAAAGTGATTCATTTTAGAAAAATAAAATTCCAGCAGCTTGAGTTTCCCCTATTCTTTGTTAACTGTCTCATCATATTTTTACAATAAATGAATATAAACACATCTTAACAATTGAACAGTTTCTCTTTCTTCCCCTCTTAGATCTTATGCCCCCACTTTCTGTTCCTTCAGTTCAGTGAGAGAACTGAGCTCTAACTTCTCCTGCCAGGACTGGGCTGGATGGTGTCAGGGCCGTTCTCATGCACATGTGAAGGTGCTCATTGGTGAGCCTGGAAGGGTATTTAGCTTTAATTATGTTCATTGTGGAGAAAGCTGCCTCACAGCTCTATGTGGACCCAAATATGGTCAAGATGAACAGGGTTACTTTCCTCCAGCCTGGGAAAGCTGTCTCAGACAAACAGTCATAAAAGTGCCCCGTCTGGGTCTGAAATAGGACGGCATCTGGGTCCAGATTCGAACCGCCTGTTTGTGACCTCTGTGCTACAGTATGACTTTTTTTCATGTCTGCAGCACACTTGTTTTAAACTGAGGCTAAAATAACAATAATGCCTATATTTCAGATATGAAGTATGATATTTCTAAAGCTGGTGTCTGAACACAGAGAAGAGGTAGAGGGAGACAGAGAAGGAGGAGAGGAACCGTCAGAGAGAACAAAGTGGAGAATCACAGGGATTAAACATTGTTTTCTGAATGCTTCATAGATTTATTTCAATGTTGCTTTCATGTGATGACACAACAGAGAAGTCAGAGGCAGAATCTCATTATTTGGTACATGCAGTAAATCACAGTGTAGCCAATAAGGAGTCAGACAACAGCTGAAGGATCCTCACAGTGTGAAGAGGAGGGAGCCACTGAAGGTGTTGAAGTTGTCTTCATCATCATAGAGAGAACAGCCTGATGGGAGAACGAGGTGGATTTCATCTTCTGCCATCAGCTCCAAGACAACAGAGTTAGTTATATATTCCCACCTTTCGTCTCCCTTATACTCCCCATTCCACATGATCCACTGGTTGTTCTTGTACACATAGACACCCATGTGACCTGGTAGGACACCAAATAGAGTGAACTGGAAGTAGTAGACCCCTCTGACTGGAGCTGTGAATAAACCTACAGAGCAGAAAATGAAAAACTGTAACAAATGTAGATTTGCACGAGTAAACATGTTGATGTGAGCTGCAGTAAATTACCTGTAGATGGATTGTAAGCATTGCCAATGTTGGTGAAGACTTTGCTGTATTTCAGTGTGATGTCTTTGTCGAATGGTCCAACATCTCCATCATCAGTCAGAGCTGCGTAAAAGGCCACCTTCCTCCCTGTTAACAGAAAAAAGTCAGTGTAAGTCATTATATACTTGTGCACACACTCGTCTCAATGTACAAATAATTATTCATTTTATGATGACACATTTTCAGTTTAACAGCCGCTTCGCTTCACAATTCAACAGTCCATGTATCACCAAGAGAGACGATGAGACAGTTGAGGCTGTTTCAGTCTAACGGGACACGTTAAGGCGTCTGAAGCTTCAGGACAATAACACACACGTTAGCGCCTGTAACGCTGTACGTCTATAACAGTAGATCAGGACTGGAGCGTTGCTCAGGAACAAACTGAGGAAGAGGCTGTGATCCACTGGATCATCAGGACCTGACAGTTATTCATGTTCTATGTTCTGCAGCAGATCTACACAGATCAGCTGTTACACACAGAAATATCCTGACAGCTCTATGAACCTATGAGACTATCTGTAAGTGGCTAAAATTATTATGATTATCCCTTTCACCCTTGCTATCATTAAATGTCAATTCATCAATTCATATTATCCAAACCTTAAGAGAGAGAGAGAGAGAGAGAGAGAGAGAGAGAGACTATCTCGTAATGTACGAGATAAACTTTACATTTTTCTGGCCAAACCCTGAGGCTTAATTAGTCTGTTTTGAGGGAACTGCCTGAAACGATACAAAGGGAAGTGAAAGTCATCAAAATGCAGCATTAACAAAATGTTTCACCTTATAAGTTAACTACAAATGTCTGTAAAACATAATGGGACTGTGCATAGGTGCCGAATTGGGTTAAACAGTGTAGACAAGTCCACATGGCTACTTAATATTCTTTGGACAAGTCCACATGACTACTTAATATTCTTTGGACAAGTCCACATGACTACTTAATATTCATTGGACAAGTCCACATGGCTAATTAATATACTTTGGACAAGTCCACATGGCTACTTAATATCCACTGTACAAGTCCACATGGCTACTTAATGTTCTTTGGACAAGTCCACATGGCTACTTAATATACTTTGGACAAGTCCACATGGCTACTGAATATCCATTGCACAAGTCCTCATGGCTACTTAATATCCATTGGACAAGTCCACATGACTACTTAATATTCTTTGTACAAGTCCACATGTCTACTTAATATTCATTGGACAAGTCCTCATGGCTACTTAATATTCATTGGACAAGTCCACGTGGCTACTTAATATACTTTGGACAAGTCCACATGGTCACTTAACATTTTTTGGACAAGTCCACATGGCTATTTAATATTCTTCGGACAAGTCCACATGGCTACTTAATATTCTTTGGACAAGTCCACATGGCTACTTAATATACTTTGGACAAGTCCACATGATCACTTAACATTCTTTGGACAAGTCCACATGGCTACTTAATATTCATTGAACAAGTCCACATCGCTACTTAATATGCTTTGGACAAGTCCACATGACTACTTAATATTCATTGAACAAGTCCACATGGCTACTTAATATCATTGGACAAGTCCACATTACTTGTTAATGTTCTTTGGACAAGTCCACATGGCTACTTAATGTTCTTTGGACAAGTCCACATGGCTACTTAATATTCTTTGGACAAGTCCACATGGCTACTTACTATTCTTTGGACAAGTCCACATGGCTACTTAATATTCTTTAGACAAGTCGACATGGCTACTTAATGTTCTTTGGACAAGTCCACATGGCTACTTACTAATTTTTGGATAAGTCCACATGGCTACTTAATATTCTTTAGACAATTCCACATGGCTACTAAATGTTCTGTGGACAAGTCCACATGGCTACTTACTATTCTTTGGACAAGTCCACATGGCTACTTAATATTCTTTGGACAAGTCCACATGGTTACTTAATATTCTTTGGACAAGTCCACATGGCTACTTACTATTCTTTGGACAAGTCCACATGGCTACTTAATATTCTTTAGACAAGTCCACATGGCTACTTAATGTTCTGTGGACAAGTCCACATGGTTACTTAATGTTCTTTGGACAAGTCCACATGGCTACTTAATATTCTTTGGACAAGTCCACATGGTTACTTAATATTCTTTAGACAAGTCCACATGGCTGCTTAATATTCTTTGGACAAGTCCACATGGCTACTTCCTGTTCTGTGGACAAGTCCACATGGCTACTTAATGTTCTTTGGACAAGTCCACATGGCTACTTAATATTCTTTGGACAAGTCCACATGGTTACTTAATATTCTTTGGACAAGTCCACATGGCTACTTACTATTCTTTGTACAAGTCCACATGGCTACTTAATATTCTTTGGACAAGTCCACATGGCTACTTAATATTCTTTGGACAAGTACACATGGCTACTTAATTTTCTTTGGACAAGTCCACATGGCTACTTACTATTCTTTGGACAAGTCCACATGGCTACTTAATATTCTTTAGACAATTCCACATGGCTACTAAATGTTCTGTGGACAAGTCCACATGGCTACTTACTATTCTTTGGACAAGTCCACATGGCTACTTAATATTCTTTGGACAAGTCCACATGGTTACTTAATATTCTTTGGACAAGTCCACATGGCTACTTACTATTCTTTGGACAAGTCCACATGGCTACTTAATATTCTTTAGACAAGTCCACATGGCTACTTAATATTCTTTGGACAAGTACACATGGCTACTTAATTTTCTTTGGACAAGTCCACATGGCTACTTACTATTCTTTGGACAAGTCCACATGGCTACTTAATATTCTTTAGACAATTCCACATGGCTACTAAATGTTCTGTGGACAAGTCCACATGGCTACTTACTATTCTTTGGACAAGTCCACATGGCTACTTAATATTCTTTGGACAAGTCCACATGGTTACTTAATATTCTTTGGACAAGTCCACATGGCTACTTACTATTCTTTGGACAAGTCCACATGGCTACTTAATATTCTTTAGACAAGTCCACATGGCTACTTAATGTTCTGTGGACAAGTCCACATGGCTACTTAATGTTCTTTGGACAAGTCCACATGGCTACTTAATATTCTTTGGACAAGTCCACATGGTTACTTAATATTCTTTAGACAAGTCCACATGGCTGCTTAATATTCTTTGGACAAGTCCACATGGCTACTTACTATTCTTTGTACAAGTCCACATGGCTACTTAATATTCTTTGGACAAGTCCACATGGCTACTTAATATTCTTTGGACAAGTACACATGGCTACTTAATTTTCTTTGGACAAGTCCACATGGCTACTTACTATTCTTTGGACAAGTCCACATGGCTACTTACTATTCTTTGGACAAGTCCACATGGCTACTTAATATTCTTTAGACAAGTCCACATGGCTACTTAATGTTCTGTGGACAAGTCCACATGGCTACTTAATGTTCTTTGGACAAGTCCACATGGCTACTTAATATTCTTTGGACAAGTCCACATGGTTACTTAATATTCTTTAGACAAGTCCACATGGCTGCTTAATATTCTTTGGACAAGTCCACATGGCTACTTCCTGTTCTGTGGACAAGTCCACATGGCTACTTAATGTTCTTTGGACAAGTCCACATGGCTACTTAATATTCTTTGGACAAGTCCACATGGTTACTTAATATTCTTTGGACAAGTCCACATGGCTACTTACTATTCTTTGTACAAGTCCACATGGCTACTTAATATTCTTTGAACAAGTCCACATGGCTACTTAATATTCTTTGGACAAGTACACATGGCTACTTAATTTTCTTTGGACAAGTCCACATGGCTACTTACTATTCTTTGGACAAGTCCACATGGCTACTTAATATTCTTTGGACAAGTCCACATGGTTACTTAATATTCTTTGGACAAGTCCACATGGCTACTTACTATTCTTTGGACAAGTCCACATGGCTACTTAATATTCTTTAGACAAGTCCACATGGCTACTTAATATTCTTTGGACAAGTACACATGGCTACTTAATTTTCTTTGGACAAGTCCACATGGCTACTTACTATTCTTTGGACAAGTCCACATGGCTACTTAATATTCTTTAGACAATTCCACATGGCTACTAAATGTTCTGTGGACAAGTCCACATGGCTACTTACTATTCTTTGGACAAGTCCACATGGCTACTTAATATTCTTTGGACAAGTCCACATGGTTACTTAATATTCTTTGGACAAGTCCACATGGCTACTTACTATTCTTTGGACAAGTCCACATGGCTACTTAATATTCTTTAGACAAGTCCACATGGCTACTTAATATTCTTTGGACAAGTACACATGGCTACTTAATTTTCTTTGGACAAGTCCACATGGCTACTTACTATTCTTTGGACAAGTCCACATGGCTACTTAATATTCTTTAGACAATTCCACATGGCTACTAAATGTTCTGTGGACAAGTCCACATGGCTACTTACTATTCTTTGGACAAGTCCACATGGCTACTTAATATTCTTTGGACAAGTCCACATGGTTACTTAATATTCTTTGGACAAGTCCACATGGCTACTTACTATTCTTTGGACAAGTCCACATGGCTACTTAATATTCTTTAGACAAGTCCACATGGCTACTTAATGTTCTGTGGACAAGTCCACATGGCTACTTAATGTTCTTTGGACAAGTCCACATGGCTACTTAATATTCTTTGGACAAGTCCACATGGTTACTTAATATTCTTTAGACAAGTCCACATGGCTGCTTAATATTCTTTGGACAAGTCCACATGGCTACTTACTATTCTTTGTACAAGTCCACATGGCTACTTAATATTCTTTGGACAAGTCCACATGGCTACTTACTATTCTTTGGACAAGTCCACATGGCTACTTACTATTCTTTGGACAAGTCCACATGGCTACTTAATATTCTTTAGACAATTCCACATGGCTACTAAATGTTCTGTGGACAAGTCCACATGGCTACTTACTATTCTTTGGACAAGTCCACATGGCTACTTAATATTCTTTAGACAAGTCCACATGGCTACTTAATGTTCTGTGGACAAGTCCACATGGCTACTTAATGTTCTTTGGACAAGTCCACATGGCTACTTAATATTCTTTGGACAAGTCCACATGGTTACTTAATATTCTTTAGACAAGTCCACATGGCTGCTTAATATTCTTTGGACAAGTCCACATGGCTACTTCCTGTTCTGTGGACAAGTCCACATGGCTACTTAATGTTCTTTGGACAAGTCCACATGGCTACTTAATATTCTTTGGACAAGTCCACATGGCTACTTAATATTCTTTGGACAAGTACACATGGCTACTTAATTTTCTTTGGACAAGTCCACATGCCTACTTACTATTCTTTGGACAAGTCCACATGGCTACTTACTATTCTTTGGACAAGTCCACATGGTTACTTAATATTCTTTAGACAAGTCCACATGGCTGCTTAATAGTCTTTGGACAAGTCCACATGGCTACTTACTATTCTTTGTACAAGTCCACATGGCTACTTAATATTCTTTGGACAAGTCCACATGGCTACTTACTATTCTTTGGACAAGTCCACATGGCTACTTACTATTCTTTGGACAAGTCCACATGGCTACTTAATATTCTTTAGACAATTCCACATGGCTACTAAATGTTCTGTGGACAAGTCCACATGGCTACTTACTATTCTTTGGACAAGTCCACATGGCTACTTAATATTCTTTAGACAAGTCCACATGGCTACTTAATGTTCTGTGGACAAGTCCACATGGCTACTTAATGTTCTTTGGACAAGTCCACATGGCTACTTAATATTCTTTGGACAAGTCCACATGGTTACTTAATATTCTTTAGACAAGTCCACATGGCTGCTTAATATTCTTTGGACAAGTCCACATGGCTACTTCCTGTTCTGTGGACAAGTCCACATGGCTACTTAATGTTCTTTGGACAAGTCCACATGGCTACTTAATATTCTTTGGACAAGTCCACATGGCTACTTAATATTCTTTGGACAAGTACACATGGCTACTTAATTTTCTTTGGACAAGTCCACATGCCTACTTACTATTCTTTGGACAAGTCCACATGGCTACTTACTATTCTTTGGACAAGTCCACATGGCTACTTAATATTCTTTGGACAAGTCCACATGGTTACTTAATAGTCTTTGGACAAATCCACATGGCTACTTAATATTCAGCGGTGACAGTGATTATGGTGTCTGCAGACAGGTAAACCTACCTAACAGCAGGTTAAGTACACACCTGGACATTGTTTGTACATCTCAGCTAATGCGTAACGAACTGTATAAAATGACTCAGGAAGCTGGGAACTGGCTGTGAGCGTCGCACTACGTGCAGTGTAGTGAAGTTTAATGTCACTTACAGGCTATAATGTTAGCTGTGACGTTGACTTCATGGCTGTGTGTGTAGACTGAAACAGCCTAAACTGTCTCATCGTCTCTCTTGGTGATACACGAACTGCTTGAATTGTGAAGCGAAGCAGCTGTTAAACTGAAAATGTGTCATCATGAAGTAAATAATTATTTGTACATTGAGACGAGCATTGACAAGCGTCTGTGGTTAAAAAACATGATGTTTGTCAGTGAAATACCTGCGTTCTCTGTTTCTAGGTCACTTGTTTTGCTCTCGGTGGCAGTCAGTCGAGTTTCTTGGGCTGAAAAACAAAAGTCTGATTGTGATTGTGAAATATTACATGACAACAGTTAAACACAGATAGATCCTCATGTCCATGTTCGTATAGATTTCAGTGCACTGAAACACTTCATCACCTGCATTTTCTCTCTCTAGTTGGTTGATCCTGAACTTGCTGATGAGAAGTTCCCTCTGCAGGTCTGGAGTTGATGCAATGACAGTGAATTACAGAGCAGCACGCTGTTAACATGCACATTACATTATTTACAGCAGTTTTACCCTCATTTTACCTCAGAAACACACTGAAAACTGCTGTAAATATCCATGAGAACTTAAAGACAACATGTACAGTAATCAGTGTGTACCTGAGTTCTCTCCCTGCAGCAGCTCCACCTGCAGGTTGAGCTCCACCACCATGTCTCTCAGAGCCCTCACCTCCGCCCAGATGTCAGGTGTGGTTGTCTTTGTGGTCTCCATCTCCTGAAGCTCCCCCTGAGCTCCTGACCCACACAGAGCCAGCAGCAGCAGCAGCAAATCAACAGCCCTCATTGTTCAGTTCACACGTCTTCACAAAGGTGCAGAGGTCCAGTCGGCCCGCCTTATATCCTCTCCAGACTCCAAGGATCCTGTTTGGGATCACGTGTTTTAGTTTGTCAGTTTGAGGCCTCAGATGACTCAATATGATCTGTGTGCAGCTGAGAAGATACCAGCTGCTGTTTAGTAAAATACCGTGTTATTAGTTATTTGTAACTAATAACCCATAACATAGCGCGCCTTCGATCCACTCTCTCCTTCTCAGCCGCTGAAACACTAATTCATGCCTTCATCACCTCCAGACTCGACTACTGCAATAGCATCCTGTATGGCCTCCCCTCCACTGTCCTTCAAAAACTGCAATATGTACAAAACTCCGCTGCCCAACTGCTCACCCACACCCCCTCCAGAGAACACATCACGCCCATCCTCCGTCAACTTCACTGGCTTCCCGTAAAACAACGCATACATTTCAAGATCCTCCTCACCACCTACAAAGCCCTAAACAACCTTGCCCCTTCATACCTGACAGATCTCCTCCATCGCCCCATTCACCCCCACCGAACACGCTCCACCGACGCCAACACCCTCACCACCATCACCAGGACCAAATACCGCACCATAGGGGACAGAGCTTTTGCCATTGCCGCCCCTACCCTCTGGAACTCCATCCCCCTGGCCATCCGAAACTCCGACTCACTGCCGTCTTTCAAAAGTCAACTAAAAACCCACCTCTTCAACATCACTTACAACACCTGATAAACCATTTTCCACCCTCTGTCTTCTTATCTCTTTCCTATCCACTGTATTGTTGTTTTTGAATATTTGTATGTGTTTGTATGTATGTATGTATGTACTGTATGTATTGTCCATTTGTATTCTTTTTCACTTTGTTTTTTTGTAAAGCGTCTTTGTGTATTTTGAAAAGCGCTATATAAAACTGATGCATTATTATTATTATTATTATTATATTATTATAACTTGCGTCGCCATGGTGACATGACTATAGGAATGTAAAAGTGGCAGTGTGTCATCATGATAGAAGAAATTGTAAAGTTAGGGTAAACATTCAAAAGGGAAAAGAAAGAAAGATAGAAGGACTTGCTATTTTGGAGAAACCATTTTAACTTTGCATTCATGTGGCAAGAAGTTGAAAGTTGCAGATTAATTTGATAAGAAACAAAGTTTGCAGTGATATTAATTAATGTATCTGTAAAGTGTTGTATTATTTTTTAGATCAAAGTGTCGTCTATGCTTTAAGGCGTCTACGTGTTTTAAAGTGGGAATAGGTCAAGGTTGATGTTGTGATGTATGTGTGTTAGCAGTGTGTTAATATGTGATGTTATGTTCACCAGCAGTCTATTTGTGACTGTTTTTGTTGCTATGAAATTGTGATTCGTTGTTAGGATGCATCGGCCTCTTTTTGTAAAGGTGTGTGTAGGTTGAGGTGTTTGTAGGCTTACGTGTAACGTTAGTGTGTCATATGTATGAAGATGTAGTATTTGTATGTTGATGTTGATAACATGCTAGGATATTGTTATGTAGGGCCTTGGTAATGTACTTACTTCTAGAAATTGATAGCGGTTTTTAATGTTTTGTGTTTTGAAGTCATGAGTTAGATGTTGAGTGTGTGGTTTCCACACTGTGTCCATCATTGATTCCTCTTCATGTGATTTTCTTGATTAATAAAATAATATTCTTTATAAAATGCCCCCAAAAAGTCAAAAGTTATGTCTTCAAATATCTTGTTATATCTAATCTACTGACTTTAAGGAATTGTTCTACATAAAAAACATATTAAATGATTTTGTGTTTATTAACTGATTAGTTAATTGTCTCATTGTTGCAGCTTCACATCAACACAACATTTTATATATATTAGAAATCTTTAATTTCTCTCTTTGAAAACATCTTCTCGTTGCTTCTTGTCATTTCAGTTAATTGAAATCTAACGAGATTCACTGTGTTGAAGCGCGAGAGGGAGGAGAAAGGGAGGAGAGAGGGAGGAGAGAGGGAGGAGAGAGAGAGAGGGAGGAGAAAGGGAGGAGAAAGGGAGGAGAGAGAGGGAGGAGAAAGGGAGGAGAGGGGGGAGAGAGAGGGGGAGGGAGGAGAAGGGGAGGAGAAAGGGAGGAGAGAGAGGGAGGAGAAAGGGAGGAGAGGGGGGAGAGAGAGGGGGAGGGAGGAGAGAGAGGGAGGAGAAAGGGAGGAGAGAGGGAGGAGAAAGGGAGGAGAGAGGAAAGAGGGAGGAGAGAGAGGAGAGAGAGGGAGGAGTGAGAGGGAGGAGAGAGGGAGGGAGGAGTGAGAGGGAGGAGAGAGAGGGAGGAGAGAGAGGAGAGAGAGGGAGGAGTGAGAGGGAGGAGAGAGAGGGAGGAGAGAGGGAGGAGAGGGAGGGATAAGGAGGGTAATGAGAAGGAGGGATGAAAAGTAAAGGAGGAGACTGAGTCCAAAGAAAAGCTCCATCAATAACAACACTGCCACCTGGTGGTGAGGAGGACGGACATCAGTGAATCACTGTGTGTTTGTTTGTGGATTCTGTCAACAACAACGTCTCATCAATCGTCACTGAGGAAAGAGATGTGTGTGTGTGTGTGTGTGTGTGTGTGTGTGTGTGTGTGTGTGATTGATGATCCACGAATGCTGAATCACACTTCACAAACAGAATTTTCAGTTTTACAAATGTCTTTTTTGTTTTTACAAATGGAAAATTGTATATTTCCAAATACACAATATATTTACAAATACACACTTATTTGTAAAAAAAAACAAAATACTAGTTACAATTTAGAAATTTGTATTTGCGGATAGCAGAACACGTGTGTAAATCAAGGACAGTTTGTAGATCAGCCTCTGTGTGTTTACAGGTATTAATGAGACACATTTAAGCCCAAAACGATGCTACATGTAGCCGGCTAGCTTCAGTCTAAAACCCCAAAGAACAAAGGGAGCCCGGAGCCCCGCTGAGAGGACCCGGGTCCGGCTGTAGGGGGACCTGCAGCCAGTCCGATGCCCCAGAGGCTCCAGGAGCCGTGGAGCTGGGCGGAGCAGACCTACCTCCAGTCCCGTCAGAGTCGTTCAGGCTGCCGGAGGAGTCGTGGTGGCTCCCCACACTGCCACCCATGGGTCTTAGTGACTCCTCCCTTCCTCTTCTCTTCCTCTCAGCTGAGGCAGGGCGCAGCCAGCATGCATCCTCCTCTCTGTCCTCCTCCTCTTCTCCTCCTCCTCTTCATCCTGTTCTCCATCTGGGGGGAAGGAGAGACAGAAAGACAAGGTGATGAAGGAGAGCAAAGGAGCAGCTCCTCTCTGCTCTCAGGATGAATAAAATACATGATTTTTTCCAAGTTCATATTCTCCTCCTCCTCTCCTCCTCCTCCTCCTCTTCCTCTTCCTCTTCCTCTCCTCCTCTCCTTTTATCTCCTCTCCTCCTCTTTCCCCTCCTATCTTCCTCTTCCTCCTCTCCTCTTAACATTATTACGGCCCGGCTGCTTTCTGTTAGCCTCTCATTATTACACTGGAGAGCTGAGTGGTCCCACACACACACACACACACACACACACACAGAAACCTGATCCTGGATGTTCCAGTAAGACAGTAGCTGATGAAAGGGAATGAAAGCACATCATCATCATCCTCATGCTCTGGTCGATGCTTCCCTGTTCTCTACGTATTTAGACTCACACAGACACACACACACACACAGATCCCTGAACTAGTCCAGGTCACTTCAGGTCACCTACAGAAACTGTTGCTGCGTTTTTTCTCTTGTCCCATAATGTTTGTACATTTTTCATCCTCCCAGTGATTAAACTCTTAAATCTACAGTTTATTTTTCTCTATGTGAAAATGTTTTTGGGGACGCTGAACAAGACGAAGGCCTCGTGTCCACTGCATGGTGCGGCACAGCTCCACGTCATGTGACTCACTAGTTTTAGGTTTTCCATCAGCAACATGTGTGGTTAGTTCCTGATCAAACAGGTTTCATGGCAGTCTCTTTTCTCTGTCACCATGCTGCGGTTGATCTGAAGGGAAGAGGGCTGTAAAATGAACACGCTCTAGTGATTCACAACGTGCTGCTGCGCCCCGCCACAGCTGAGAGGAAGAGGGGAGGAGAGAGGAAGAGGGGAGGAGTCACTAAGACCCATGGGTGGCTGTGTGGGGAGCCACCACGACTCCTCCGGCAGCCTGAACGATTCTGACGGGACTGGAGGTAGGTCTGCTCCGGTACCCGGCTCCTGGCACCAGGAGGCTCTGAGGACCGGCTCCTGGAGCCTCGGGGGCTCCGGGTCCGGGCCCCGTCGTTGAGGAAAGAGATGCATGTGTGTGATTGATGATTAACAAATGCCGAATCACACTTCACACATAGAATTTTTTTTTTTACAAATACACATTTATTTGTAAAAGCCAACACACAAGTTACAAATCCTAAATGAGTGTTTGTCGAAGGAATATTTGTGTGCAACAACACTGGTTGAGGAGGGCGGGGCCATTTGTGAATCAGAGCTGTTTGTTTGTGGGTCTTGTCAAGAACGTCTCCTGAATGTGTCTTTGAGGAAAGAGATGCGTGTTTGTGATTGATGATTAACAAATGCTGAATCACACTTCACAAGCAGAATTTTCAGTTTTACAAATGGCTTTTGTGTTTTTACAAATGGAAAATTGTATATTTACAAATACACAATATAGTCTCAAATTAGAAATTTGTATTTGTGGATAGCAAAACACGTCTGTACATCAAGGACAGTTTGTAGATCAGCCTCTGTGTGTTTACAGATATTAATGAGACACATTTAAGCTCATTCATAGTTAGCCTGCTAGCTTCTCTGCATCACAGATATGGGTCAGAGACGGCAGGAGGACCAGGCTGGTCCGCTTATTGTTCCGTCTGTCTGCTGGTCTGAGCTGCTGCTTGGCTGGAGGAGGTTATTATTATTATTATTATTATTATTATTATTATTATCATCATAATCATCATTATTATTATTATTACTATTATTATTTTTATTATTATTATCATTATCATTAGTATTATCATTATTATTATTATTACTATTATTATTGTCATTATCATTTTTTATTATTATTATCATTATTATTATTACTACTACTACTATTATTATTATTGTTATTATTATTATTATTATTATTATCATTATTGTTATTGTTATTAAATGCTGAGTTGAGAGTTTTGATACAAATCACGGCCTGAAGACATCTGCAGGACCATTTTAAATCATAGTCATAGCGCCTCCTGCTGGCAACAGGAAATGACATGTTGTATCACTACTACTTTATGTCACTACAAAGTCCGTAGAGAGCTATGGTTTGTTTGTTTTTAAAGCATTCATTCTGTATTATTAGTATAACCAAACATTGCCAGATCTCCATCACTTCATCTCTATTTCTGTTTGATGCATTGCTCCCAAGCTGTTTGGGGACGTCTGTCTCTACATACTACTATTGTGTTTCATCCCCAGTTCTCCTCAACCATGACTCAGCACTTTCCTCCTGCTTTAACATTATCTTATTCATAAAGCCTTCATGTCAGTGCAATGTCAGCTCTTTGATGATCTTAAAATTATTTCACATTTTGAATATATTATCAGTAATGTTCAACTTTTCATATATTCATATTAATTCCACCCAATCCCACTTTTCTTAACTATTCCTACTTGAACTTCTTCTGACACATTCCCACCAGCATGACAGTGAAGCTATTCAGCTGTTCAGCATCTAGCATTTTCACCACAGTTTCATATATATTATGATGTTAATATTCACATTTATGGACTATTGCCAACTGTACTGTGCCTCACACGGGGCACCATTTTTAAAGGTATTTTAGGATGCCCCAAAATGAATGTATGGATACCTCTAAACAGGGCACTATTTATACTGGGAACATATGATGACAAATAAATGATGCCTGGCAATGGGGCACTTCCTTAATGGACAGCTGCACATGTACTACATGTAAACACACACAGTGGTTTATTATGATACACATAAATATATGACAGTGAGTAATAATATAATAATCATAAAATATATTCAGTTTGAGTCACTGTCATTATTTTATCATTTATAACTTCTGATAATAAAATATTGATCTCACATTGCAGTTTTTTATTCTTTACAGAAAGCAAATAATGTCTGAGGGCCAAAAACCAAGAGACTTTCTGTCATTTCTGAACATATTGAGGAGAAGTGTGTGTCTGTGTGTGTGTTAATAAACACTGCATGAGAGGCTTTCATGGTCAAAGTGTTCCAGCAGCCTGCAGCAGCTGGTATCTTTTCACCTACACACAGATCATATCTGACAAACTAAAACACGTTATCCCAAACAGGATCCTTGGAGTCTGGAGAGGATATAAGGCGGGCCGACTGGACCTCTGCACCTTTGTGAAGACGTGTGAACTGAACAATGAGGGCTGTTGGTTTGCTGCTGCTGCTGCTGGCTCTGTGTCGGTCAGGAGCTCAGGGGGAGCTTCAGGAGACGGAGACCACAAAGACAAGCACACCTGACATCTGGGCGGAGGTGAGGGCTCTGAGAGACATGGTGGTGGAGCTCAACCTGCAGGTGGAGCTGCTGCAGGGAGAGAACTCAGGTACACACTGATTACTGTTCATGTTGTCTTTAAGTTCTCATGGATATTTACAGCAGTTTTCAGTGTTTTTCTGAGGTAAAATGAGGGTAAAACTGCTGTAAATAATTTGATGTACATGTTAACAGCGTGCTGCTCTGTAATTCACTGTCATTGCATCAACTCCAGACCTGCAGAGGGAACTTCTCATCAGCAAGTTCAGGATCAACCAACTGGAGAGAGAAAATGCAGGTGATGAAGTGTGTCAGTGCACTGAAATTAACATGAACATGGAC
This sequence comes from Centropristis striata, assembly GCF_030273125.1. Lineage (NCBI taxonomy): Eukaryota > Metazoa > Chordata > Actinopteri > Perciformes > Serranidae > Centropristis > Centropristis striata. The sequence goes on along the minus strand of NC_081531.1, from coordinate 709,086 downwards.
ATGAGGATCTATCTGTGTTTAACTGTTGTCATGTAATATTTCACAATCACAATCAAACTTTTGTTTTTCAGCCCAAGAAACTCGTCTGACTGCCACTGAGAGCAAAACAAGTGACCTAGAAACAGAGAACGCAGGTATTTCACTGACAAACATCATGTTTTTTAACCACAGACGCTTGTCAACGCTCGTCTCAATGTACAAATAATTATTTACTTCATGATGACACATTTTCAGTTTAACAGCTGCTTCGCTTCACAATTGAAGCAGTTCATGTATCACCAAGAGAGACGATAAGACAGTTTAGGCTGTTTCAGTCTACACACACAGCCATGAAGTCAACGTCACAGCTAACATTATAGCCTGTAAGTGACATTAAACTTCACTACACTGCACGTAGTGCGACGCTCACAGCCAGTTCCCAGCTTCCTGAGTCATTTTATACAGTTCGTTACGCATTAGCTGAGATGTACAAACAATGTCCAGGTGTGTACTTAACCTGCTGTTAGGTAGGTTTACCTGCCTGCAGACACCATAATCACTGTCTCCGCTGAATATTAAGTAGCCATGTAGACCTGTCCTATGAATATTAAGTAGTCATGTGGACTTGTCCAAAGAATACCAAGTAGCCATGTGGACTTGTCTACACTGTTTAACCCAATCCAGCACCTATGCACAGTCCCATTATGTTTTACAGACATTTGTAGTTAACTAATAAGGTAAAACATGTTCATCTCGTACGTACGAGATAGTCTCTCTCTCTCAGTTCTGCTTTCTTATAAACAATCCCGTATGAACCTATGAGACTGTGTGTAACAGCTGATCTGTGTAGATCTGCTGCAGAACATAGAACATGAATAACTGTCAGGTCCTGATGATCCAGTGGATCACAGCCTCTTCCTCAGTTTGTTCCTGAGCAACGCTCCAGTCCTGATCTACTGTTATAGACGTACAGCGTTACAGGCGCTAACGTGTGTGTTATTGTCCTGAAGCTTCAGACGCCTTAACGTGTCCCGTTAGACTGAAACAGCCTCAACTGTCTCATCGTCTCTCTTGGTGATACATGGACTGTTGAATTGTGAAGCGAAGCGGCTGTTAAACTGAAAATGTGTCATCATAAAGTTAATAATTATTTGTACATTGAGACGAGTGTGTGCACAGGCGTCTGCCACGTTCGCTCGTAGCACGGCATGAATGATCTCGCCACACACACACACACACACACACACACACACTACATTGTCTGCTGCTCAGGTGTCAAACCCACTGATTGCAAGCCACACACACTCCCATACTCTGACCACATGCTCATCACTTTCAACATCAACCTCTCTCTGTCCAAAATCATCCTCCCCCGCACCATCTCATTCCGCAAAATCAAGGACATCAACACTGACACATTTACATCTACTATTCACAATTTTCCCAACACTGATCCCAACAGGTCACCTGAAGACCTGGTTTCACACTACAACACAAATCTCCATAACCTCCTCAACTCACATGCTCCACTTAAAACCAGACCCGTCTCCTTCTCTCGCTCTGCACCCTGGTTCACCTCCGCCATCTGAAATCCCAAGGACGACAACTGGAACGCCTCTACAGTAAAACCGGACTCACCATTCACAAAGAAATGTACAATTACCATGTATTGCACTACAAGGACAGTCTCTCTTCAGCCAAATATTGCATATTACTCCGGTCTAATTCATTCTAATAAACATAGCTCCAAAACTCTCTTCTCTCTCCTCACAAATATTACAAAACCACCCGACTCTCTTCCCCTCCATATGCATTCTGCTGGTTTCTGCAACTCACTCATGACCTTTTTCATCTCCAAAATCACCGATATCCACCAACATCTGACCTCAGCTGCAGTCTCTGGAGAGGATGTTCCTGGCCCCCACTCATCCCTACACAGCTCATTTTCTAGTTTCATTCTCCTCTCTGTCCAAGCCATTTCTCAACTTATTCTAAAATCTAAACCCTCCACCTGTCCACTCGATCCACTTCCAACTACTCTAGTCAGAACTTGCCTTCCTTCCCTTGCTCCCCTCATCACCAACATCATCCATTCCTCACTTACTTCTGGAACTGTCCCCCTCTCACTAAAAACAGCTATTGTCACACCCATTCTGAAAAAACCTGGCCTGGATCCCACAAATTTTAATAATCTGCGTCCCATTTCCAATCTACCATTCATCTCAAAAATCCTCGAAAAATCGGTTGCCTCTCAACTACACAACCACCTTACCACCAACAATATCTATGAGCAGTGTCAATCCGGTTTCTGTCCACAGCACCGAAACAGCACTCCTCAAAATAAAATAAAAAAGCGCTCCAGAGGGTCATCAACACCGTCCAAAAGACTGTCGGCTGCCCTTTCCCCACACTGGAAGAACTACACAGTTCCCGCTGCCTCAAAAAAGCCCAGAACATTATTAAGAACACACACCATCCCGGTCACTCACTGTTTGAACTGTTGCCCTCAGGCAGAAGGTACAGATCACTCAACACAAGGACTAACAGACTCAAACACAGCTTTTATCCAACTGCAATAACCCTCAATACTGGAAAAAAACGATAATATTGCACTGCATTCACATTGATGGCTCAACACACTTTGGATATGTTCTGTACTGTTGTTTGTCTTGACTGTGTGTTCATGCTGTTTGTTTGTTTTGTTTTCCTGTGCGACTATGCATGTATGTCTGGGTGTGTTTATGTATTTGTCTAAACTAGGTATTTTGAATTGTACATATTTTTCTTTTATATTTATATTTTTATAGACTCTTAAATGTTGCACTTACTGGAGAGCACTTTGAATTCCGTTGTACATGTGACAATGACAAATAAAGACCTATTCTATTCTACGAATGACCTTCTCATAGCCTCTGATTCTGGTTTTCTCTCCATACTCATCTTTCTCCATCTCACTCAACACCCTCCTGGACAGACGTTCATCCATAGGCATTACACACACTCCCCTCACCTGGTTCACTTCTTGCCTTTCCTGTCGCACACAATTCATCCACCTGAAATCCCACAAGTCCCACACTTTCCCTGTTCCTGCCGGTGTGGCCCAGGGATCTGTCCTGGGGCCCCTCCTCTTCATTATCTACTTACTCCCTCTCGGTCAGATTTTCCGCAAACACAACATACTTTTCCACTGCTACGCGGATGACACCCAGCTCTACCTCTCTACCAAACCCTCCTCATCCCTTCCACCGACCTCCCGTACCCTCTGTCTGCAAGAAATCCATTCTTGGTTCTCCTCCAACTTCCTCAAACTTAACAGCTCTAAAACTGAAGTCCTCCTGGTAGGCACCTCTTCCACTCTCTCCAAATCTAACAGTTCCTCCATCTCCATCAACAACTCCATCGTCCCTCCCTCCCCTCAGGTAAAGAGTCTGGGTGTCATCCTCGACAGTACTCTCTCTTTTCACTCACACATCAGTAACTTCACCTGATCTGCATACTTCCACCTACGCAACATCTCTCGTCTCCGTCCCTCTCTCCCTCCACACACCACTGCCATCCTCGTCCACAGCCTCGTCACCTCCTGGATTGATTACTGCACCTCCCTGCTCCTGGTGTCCCTAACAAAACCCTCCAGAACCTGCAGCTCCTCCAGAACTCTGCATCATAACCCGACTCCCACCATCACCACATCACCCCCATCCTGCAAGAATCCACTGGCCTCCAATAAAACACCAGATCAACTTCAAAATACTCCTCATCACCTTCAAAGCGTTTCACAACCTGGCTCCACCGTACATCTTGGACCTCCTCCACGTCTCCACTCCGCTCCTCCTCCACCCTCTAGCTCTCTGTCCCTGCTCCTCCTCCTCACCATGGGCAGTAGAGCCTTCAGCCGCTCTGCTCCCCGGCTCTGGAACAATCTCCTCCTGACCTCCGCACCATTGACTCCTTGCCACTTTTCAAATCCAGACTCAATACTTATCTGTTCAGACAAGCATACACCACCTAGTCACCCACTCACCATGTCAATACTGTTCAATGTTTTATTTTGTTGCCACTGTTTTTAAATTATTTTATGCTTTTTTGTAAAGTGACCTTGGGTGTTCTGAAAGGCGCTTATAAATAACACATGACATGACACTGACTTTGTTTTGTTAACAGGGAGGAAGGTGGCCTTTTACGCAGCTCTGACTGATGATGGAGATGTTGGACCATTCGACAAAGACATCACACTGAAATACAGCAAAGTCTTCACCAACATTGGCGATGCTTACAGTCCATCTACAGGTAATTTACTGCAGCTCACATCAACATGTTTACTCGTGTTAATCTACATTTGTTACAGTTTTTAATTTTCTGCTCTGTAGGTTTCTTCACAGCTCCAGTCAGAGGGGTCTACTACTTCCAGTTCACTCTGTGTGGTTACCAAAAAGAATGGATGGGTATCTATGTGTTCAAGAACAACCAGAAGATCATGGTTAATGTGAAGGATAAGGAAGTGACAGGTTTAGAATATTTGACTAACTCTGTTGTCTTGGAGCTGATGGCAGGAGATGAAATCCACCTCGTTCTCCCAGGAGGCCTTTCTCTCTATGACAGTACAAACAACCACAGCACCTTCAGTGGCTCCCTCCTCTTCACACTGTGAGGATCCTTCAGCTGCTGTCTGACTCCTTATTGGCTACACTGTGATTTACTGCATGTACCAAATAATGAGATTCTGCCTCTGACTTCTCTGTTGTGTCATCACATGAAAGCAACATTGAAATAAATCTATGAAGCATTCAGAAAACAATGTTTAATCCCTGTGATTCTCCACTTTGTTCCCCCTGACGGTTCCTCTCCTCCTTCTCTGTCTCCCTCTACCTCTTCTCTGTGTTCAGACACCAGCTTTAGAAATATCATACTTCATATCTGAAATAAAGGCATTATTGTTTTTTTAGCCTCAGTTTAAATCAAGTGTCCTGCAGACATGAAAGGGTTACTGTCCTGAAAGCTGTTATCCAATCACATGTTTTTGCTGTTGTCTCTAGGCAGACAAACATTAACGTTCCTCCCTTTCTGTCGGGGCACCAGTTAATACACAGCTACATGCTGTCAAAGTGCAGAGTCAGCACTATTTTATCATGAAGAACTTGTTTTAAACTTGGACTTGATTAATATAAATATAGAGAGAGTTTTAATGTTTATTTCTAAAATGAATATATTACCACTCTGTTGTTTAAGTGGCATTACTTTGACTGAAGAGCAGATATAACCATATATTAACACAATGTATCCATATTTATATCCATATATTCTTATATATATACTGGTTGGTCCCATAGGGGGGCAGCTCGGTTCATTCAGTACGTGTGTAAGTGTGTGAATGCTTCAGGGGTTATTAGATTTAAGAAATATATACATAGTAATGTGTAATATTCAACTCAAAATGCATCTTTAAAACAACAAAAAGGAAAGAAAGGAGCAAGGACTCAAATAAAGAGAATAAATGAAAACAGCAGGAAGCCAGACGTCTCCAAAAAAATCTTTCCAGCTTCATTACTAACATACATTTTATTTAACTGATGAGAAAAATAATTTGTAATCCTTGATAAACAGCAGGAACAGGCAGTAAACTATTATAACTCTTAATAAAGCCTAAAATATAAATCTCAGAGATGATGAAACTTTATAAAAGATTATAGATCAGAAGCCATTTATTGTTAAAATCATCAGAATTATGGAAAGTGTTCTCTATTATCTCCATGAAAAAGAAAATACCAAATAAATCATCACACAAGTAAATTATGACAAATATAAAGAAACAGACAACTTGTGAATTTATTAAAGAAATTTATTAAATTCATTGCAGACATTATTATGTTATTTAATCATACATTTTCACAACAACATTACTTTGTTGAATATTATTTTTATTTCATTAAAATTATTTTTTATTAAAAATGTAAAAGTCTGGTTTTATTTTAATAACTGTATTGTTCCCAGTGACACTTTAATTTATAAACCAAAACATATGAAGCTGAAGGAACCAAATATCTGATCTCATCATAAAGAATATGTGTAATCTAATCTTATTAATATTATCAATGAAATGTCAGAAAATAGTGAAAAATCTCTGTTATAAATCCCCACAGCACACACACATGAATTCAAAAGTCTTGTATAATAATAATAATAATAAACCAACACGTTTAATTTATGAGTAAATATAAGTTTATGACCATATATGACTAAGAAAAGCATTAAATATTCATATTTGAAAAGCCAGAACTGTTTGGCATGTTTTGATGCGATATATTAACTCAAATGAAGAAAGATGTTTTTACTCCTGAAAGTAGATTTGAATGATTCAACACAACATTAAAGTTTAAAGGTGTATTTTCACTGGAGTTGATTCCAGTCAGATCTCATTTATATTATCTTAGCTATAAAATGTGAAAAATAATAAAACATTGCCTGTTATAATTTCCCACAGCCCAAACAGATCAATTAAAATGTCTTGTTTTAATAAACCGACAGTCTCTCTATGTTTAAATATCAGTAAATATAAGTTTATGAGCAATAAAAGCATTAAATCTTTAAACTGGAGAAGCTGGAACCAGCAGATATTTGACATTTGAGCTTGTAAAATGACTAAACTGATTATTTGATGATAAAAACAGCTGCAACGAGTCGATTAATCAGCTAATTGTTGCAGCTCTATTCTCACACATCACACAAAGACTCTGACCCCTTTTCCACCAGAGCCGGTTTCAGGCCGGTGCCCAATTGAAAACAGTTCTTTGGTTTTCCACTGCCAAAGAACCAGTTCCCAGCCGGGAAAACTGGTTCCACTACGGCACCAACTGTCTGCTGGTGTTGAACTGTGAACTGCTTATATCAGGGGCTGGGGGCGGGGCTGGGGGCGGGGCTATCTGACCAACAAGACCAACTCGGCCCGTTGAGAGACACCAACTGAAACGTGTTTCATTCATATATTTGATTTGTTTAACTGCAATGTGATTGATACGGGCGAGCTAGTGGGCTAATGTTAGCGGGTGATTGCTAGCGTGCTAGCGTTAGCTAACAACAAAGTCCAACATTAGCATGTTACGTTGAGTGTTAATCAGAATGTATTGGGCGTCCATAGTGATCTAGATGAGCAGCAGATGTGCTGTAGAGACATGTAGTCTGTTGTTGTTATACTGGCTGAGAGGACGGAGACATACAGACGTTAACAGAGACGTAATGACCAGGCTCTCTGTGGAAAAGAAAACAGGTTCAGAGCTGGTTCACAAGTGGAACCAACTGTGAACCAGCACTAGCACCGGCTCCAAACGCTCCTGAAACTGCTTTGGTCCAAAAGGGGTATCTGAGTAAAGAAACACACTTTTCTGATTCACAGCAAATCTAAATTAAAGCTCCACCTTTCTGGTCTTCTTCTTCTCCTTGTGGAAGGCTTTTCCATCTGCCTGCTTCCTAAAGCTCAGTGTGACGTCGTCATTCACCCCCTGGGCCTTCAGCTTCTGTTTGAACTGAGAAACATTATTACTCACACAGAGAGATTACATTCTGCATTCTTCTTTACATTTCATCCTCTGGAAGCTCTTTTTCAGGCTTTTGTTAGGGATTCATAAAAATGAGCAATTATCTGCATTACGACCAAGAACAAATGTTGCTTTTTAGTGTAAACTTTGCAGAGCATAAAATACAGATTAAAATATGACAGAAAAAAGGGATTATTAAACAGAAGCTCACACAGATAACACACAGAGACACAATCACAGAGACACATCCACAGAGACACATCCACAGAGACACATTCACAGAGACACATTCACAGAGACACATCCACAGAGACACATTCACAGAGACACATCCACAGACACATTCACATCCACAGACACATTCACATCCACAGAGACACATCCACAGAGACACATTCACAGAGACACATCCACAGAGACACATTCACAGAGACACATCCACAGAGACACATCCACAGAGACACAATCACAGAGACACATCCACAGAGACACAATCACAGAGACACATCCACAGAGACACATCCACAGAGACACATTCACAGAGACACATTCACAGAGACACATCCACAGAGACACATTCACAGAGACACATCCACAGACACATTCACATCCACAGACACATTCACATCCACAGAGACACATCCACAGAGACACATTCACAGAGACACATCCACAGAGACACATTCACAGAGACACATCCACAGAGACACATCCACAGAGACACATTCACAGAGACACATCCACAGAGACACATTCACAGAGACACAATCACAGAGACACATCCACAGAGACACATTCCCAGAGACACATTCACAGAGACACATCCACAGAGACACAATCACAGAGACACATTCACAGAGACACATTCACAGAGACACATCCACAGAGACACATTCACAGAGACACAATCACAGAGACACATCCACAGAGACACAATCACAGAGACACATTCACAGAGACACATTCACAGAGACACATCCACAGAGACACATTCACAGAGACACATCCACAGAGACACATCCACAGAGACACAATCACAGAGACACATCCACAGAGACACATTCACAGAGACACATCCACAGAGACACATCCACAGAGACACATTCACAGAGACACATCCACTTCACAGAGACACATTCACAGAGACACATTCACAGAGACACATTCACAGAGACACATCCACAGACACATTCACATCCACAGACACATTCACATCCACAGAGACACATCCACAGAGACACATTCACAGAGACACATCCACAGAGACACATCCACAGAGACACATTCACAGAGACACATCCACAGAGACACATTCATAGAGACACATCCACATTCACAGAGACACATCCACAGAGACACATTCATAGAGACACATCCACAATCACAGAGACACATTCACAGAGACACATTCACAGAGACACATCCACAGAGACACATCCACAGAGACACATTCACAGAGACACATCCACAGAGACACATTCACAGAGACACATCCACAGAGACACATTCACAGAGACACATTCACAGAGACACATCCACAGAGACACATTCACAGAGACACATCCACAGAGACACATCCACAGAGACACATCCGAGGCCATGGCCCAGGAGGAGACAGGCACTGACAAACACTAGATATGAGATAGAAGATTGGCTGTTAGCTTGTTTTCCTTCCACAGAGCACCAAGAGGTTTAGGACTCAGCCTGTGTCCATCAAGGGCGGGCTGAGACTAAACTCATGGGGCCGCCCAACAGTTTTGACCAATCAGACATTTGTACATTCACATTATCAAACTTTGTGTCACAGTAAGTCAGCATCCGCTCTCTGTGAGGTGGTGACAGCTAACTGCAGACTGTGATTTCTGATCAGATGAAGGTCTGTCAACATGATTCACTCTTTCACTACTGGCTTAATAAATAGTTTAAAGGAAATTACTCTGTTCTGTTCTTTCTGTCCTGTTCTGTTCTTTCTGTTCTGTTCTGTTCTGTTCTGTTCTGTTCTGCAAAAGACGAAAGGCTTAAATTTGTGACTCGTTGGTCTCTTTATCTGTTTCCTCCTCAGACTGTTTCTTTTACTGCTTTAATGTGAATTCACTCTCTCAATAAAGTTTCATCTTGATGCTTCCAAAAGTCATTTGTTTGCTCAGTTTTTGCATAAAATGTGAATAAAAAGCAGATTTACCTGCTTCAGCATTGCCTCCATCACAGCAGGGTCGTTGGGGTCCACAGAGCTCCTCAGCCTCAGTCTGAACACTTGCTTTGAAGTGACTTTAAAAAGACAATCAAAGATGATCAGTTGAGAGATTTCTGCTTGGATAATAATCAGCATCCTGTTGATATAAAGTGTCCTCAGTTAGTTTAGTCCTGCCTGTGGTCAGTTTAGAGCTATACTGCAGGCCGCCACCAGGGGGCGTTCAGGGGTTTATCAGTCAGTTAGAAGCAGTTACTTCCTCCATCTGTTCATATTCTCACATTGAAGTCAACACAAACTGATTATCTGCAGTTGGTCCCACTGCACGCTAACATCAGCATCCTGAGTGTTCACATTTATTGTCATTTGATGCTAAAGTAAACCTAAATCTAATATAAATACTGTTTGAATCAGGGTGATCACTCACCTGGACCGTAGCAGATGAATGGAAACTTCCAGGCACAGGTTTCATCCCGCCATCTTCCAGAGGACCTGAAATCTGCTGCTGCACAAGCCTCCGTCCCCCCGTAGCTATTAGGTTCCCCTGGCAACCAGTGTCTGAACGAGGAGCTGCTTCCATCGGACCACTTCCAGGAGTCTCTGAAAAGGCCGATCCAGGCTGCTGTAGTTCTTGGAACCAGCTCCTGGACCTTCTGGTTCTCTGTCTGGTCTCTCACACTGGCCAGGTCTGTGTGGTGTTCTCTGCAGTAGCTCTGGGCCTCAGTCCAGCTCATGGGGTCGTTAATGAGGATAAAAGTCACATTCAGCCCTGAAAATAGATCCAGAGAAGAGCTGTGCAGAGGCAACATAACACACAACATAGATGCAAACTTTATATTTGAGTTTTTCTGCGTCTGAATATTTTTCTCAGCAGTTTGATGTTTCTTAATGAATGTCAGCATGAAGCTGAAGTCACCGTGGAGCTGTGTGCATATCAACTCCTTTTCTTGCAGCCCTGTTGACTGAGACAGTGACGTGGGATAAAGCTGTTAATGATGGAGCTCTTTATAGAAACAGAGAAATGAAGGCAGGACTAATCTGCTTTAAATGAGCTTCATGTAACTGAAGACAGAGAGGCAAAGAGCAGCAGAGAAGGGGAGAGGTCAACAAGCTCAACTGGTCTGTTTTACCTTCACTCATCAATATTCTCACCTCTCACATCACAGCACACCGGCCGTTTGGTCTTTGTGCAGCTGATATCGGCCCATAGTCCCTCAGACCTCATCACTGTGCAGTGTTCAGCACCATTGTTTGGTTCTCCAGTATCCCACCCTCTGAACTCCTCCTCTCCTGGTCTGTAGAAGCTTGTGTCTGACAGTGACCACCTCCAGCTGTTCACGTCATCATTGTGCAGCCCGATCCAGACTCGCTGAAACACATATTTGCATTAATAATAATATTCATGTGTCCATATGAACAGTGAAACAGGTTCTGCTTCCTGGAATAATTGCTGCTGTTTATACTGGACATTAAGAGATCCCTTATAATACACATTCAATGGGGAACTAAATCCTTCGTCCTCCTTCAGAGTAAAAAACAGATTTTAAAGTTTCTCTGAAGTATCACGGCTTAGATTATAAAACTTTAAATCCACGTGTCACTGACATGATGTCAAAAACATGTTTGAAGGGATAGAAAGAGGAAAGTGAACTCACAGCCACTTTTCTTGATTTGAGCGTTGTGTTCAGGGTCTCCACATCCTCCATGCTGTCTATAGTGGCCAGGTCTTTATATTTCTCTCTGCAGTAACTTTGTGCTTCAGTAAAAGTCTTCAGGTCAGAAATTAAATGGTACTGACGTCCAGCACACAGGCCTGTAGAGACACACATGAATACTGATCAGAGGATAGAGAGAGTTGCTAGGTGACAGAACGAGAAGCAACAAAAACATGAGGTCCTGAAACAAGTTCACATTTGTGTCTTAAAATGAGATAAATTGTTACTTTCCTCACTGCATTATAAAAAGAAAAACTTGTCTACAAGAACTACCTCTTGGAAGAAAAAAAAAGAGGTAGAAAAACGACAAAGATTTGGAGAAAAACTGCTCAACTGACAAACCCAACAGAACCAACTGAGCAGCTAACAGCTAACAGTTAGCTCAGCTGTCCTGCCAATCAACCTGCATCCTCAGCCCTGCACTCTTCAACATCTATATAAATGAGTTAGCAACTACCCTAGAAAAGTCCTCAGTCAGTCCTCAGTCAGTCAGTGTCAGTATCCATAGTCAGGAGGTGAAGTGCCTCCTCTTTGCAGATGACCTGGTTCTGCTGTCCCCCACAGCACAAGGTCTACAGCAGAGCCTGGATCTGCTGGAGCAGTACTGTCAGACCTGGGCCCTGACAGTAAACCCCAAAAACACCAAAATAATGATCTTCCAAAAAAGATCCAGATCTCAAGGCATTCTCCCCAAGTTCTCCATTGGTCCACAGCAGGTCGAGTACTGCACACATTATACTTATTTAGGAATAAAATTAAGTTCAACTGGACACTTTAAGGATGCAGTTCATGAGCTGAGAGAGAAAGCACGCCGGGCTTTCTATGCTATAAAGAAAAATATACAAACTGAAATATCAATTTGAATTTGGCTAAAATTAATTAAATGTGTTATTGAACCAATTGCACTTTATGGCAGTGAGGTGTGGGGTCCACTTACAAAACAAGAATTGACTCAGTGGGACAAACACCCCATTGAGACCCTGCATGCAGAGTTCTGTAAAATCCTTCTACATGTCCAGAGGAAGGCCACAAACAATGCATGCAGGGCAGAATTAGGCAAATACCCACTAATCATCAAAATACAAAAAGAGCAATTAACTTTTGGACACATCTAAAACTAAGTGACCCCCTCTCATATCATTTCCAAGCCCTGCAATACCAGGAGATGAGCAGCAGGAGCCCCCTGAGCCAGCTGGTCCTGAGGCTGAGGTCACAAACCTGCACCACAGACACAGCCCAGGGACAGAGCACTGCACTGCAAACCAAAACACAGAGCAAAATGCAGTGCTACTTGGATCTGAACCGACAGTACACCACAGCAGATGACAAACCTTGACAAAGTACAGACTGAGTGAACAGACTGGCTGTAGAAACAGACTGAGTGAACACAGACTGGCTGTGGAAACAGACTGAGTGAACACAGACTGGCTGTGGAAACAGGGAGGACCAGGAAGAGCTGCTCCCTGCAGAGCAGAGGCTGTGCTGCCACTGCAGCCTCAGTCAGCCTGAGACAGAGCTACACTTCCTCACCAAATGTAAAACAATATGAACTAATTAGAGAAACATATTTCCAAAAATTTGAATCCGTCAAAAGCGTTTTTTAAAAATGGTCAGATGAGGAAAAACTGCCGCTCCTCCTCTGGGAAGAGTCACAGAGCTGTAGATTAGAAGAGTCACAGCTGTGGATTAGAAGAGTCAAAGCTGTAGATTAGAAGAGTCACAGAGCTGCAGATTAGAAGAGTCAGAGCTGTAGATTAGAAGAGTCACAGAGCTGTGGATTAGAAGAGTCACAGATCTGTAGATTAGAAGAGTCACAGAGCTGTAGATTAGAAGAGTCGCTGAGCTGTAGATTAGAAGAGTCACAGAGCTGTGGATTAGAAGAGTCGCTGAGCTGTAGATTAGAAGAGTCACAGAGCTGTGGATTAGAAGAGTCAGAGCTGTAGATTAGAAGAGTCACAGAGCTGTAGATTAGAAGAGTCACAGAGCTGTAGATTAGAAGAGTCACAGAGCTGTAGATTAGAAGCGTCAGAGCTGTAGATTAGAAGAGTCACAGAGCTGTAGATTAAAAGAGTCACAGCTGTAGATTAGAAGAGTCACAGAGCTGTAGATTAGAAGAGTCACTGAGCTGTATATTAGAAGAGTCACTGAGCTGTAGATTAGAAGAGTCACAGAGCTGTAGATTAGAAGAGTCACAGAGCTGTAGATTAGAAGAGTCACAGATCTGTAGATTAGAAGAGTCACAGAGCTGTAGATTAGAAGAGTCACTGAGCTGTATATTAGAAGAGTCACAGAGCTGTAGATTAGAAGCGTCAGAGCTGTAGATTAGAAGAGTCACAGAGCTGTAGATTAAAAGAGTCACAGCTGTAGATTAGAAGAGTCACAGAGCTGTAGATTAGAAGAGTCACTGAGCTGTATATTAGAAGAGTCACTGAGCTGTAGATTAGAAGAGTCACAGAGCTGTAGATTAGAAGAGTCACTGAGCTGTAGATTAGAAGAGTCACAGAGCTGTAGATTAGAAGAGTCACTGAGTTGTAGATTAGAAGAGTCACAGAGCTGTAGATTAGAAGTGTCACAGAGCTGCAGATCAGAAGAGTCACAGAGCTGTAGATTAGAAGAGTCACAGAGCTGTAGATTAGAAGAGTCAGAGCTGTAGATTAGAAGAGTCACAGAGCTGTAGATTAGAAGAGTCAGAGCTGTGGATTAGAAGAGTCAGAGCTGTGGATTAGAAGAGTCACAGAGCTGTAGATTAGAAGAGTCACAGAGCTGTAGATTAGAAGAGTCAGAGCTGTGGATTAGAAGAGTCAGAGCTGTGGATTAGAAGAGTCACAGAGCTGTAGATTAGAAGAGTCACACATCTGTAGATTAGAAGAGTCACAGAGCTGTAGATTAGAAGAGTCACAGAGCTGTAGATTAGAAGAGTCACAGAGCTGTAGATTAGAAGAGTCACAGAGCTGTAGATTAGAAGAGTCACAGAGCTGTAGATTAGAAGAGTCACAGCTGTAGATTAGAAGAGTCACAGAGCTGTAGATTAGAAGAGTCACAGAGCTGTAGATTAGAAGAGTCACAGAGCTGTAGATTAGAAGAGTCAGAGCTGTAGATTAGAAGAGTCACAGAGCTGTAGATTAGAAGAGTCACAGAGTTGTAGATTAGAAGAGTCAGAGCTGTAGATTAGAAGAGTCACTGAGCTGTAGATTAGAAGAGTCACAGAGCTGTAGATTAGAAGAGTCACTGAGCTGTAGATTAGAAGAGTCACAGAGCTGTAGATTAGAAGAGTCAGAGCTGTAGATTAGAAGAGTCACAGAGCTGTAGATTAGAAGAGTCACAGAGCTGTAGATTAGAAGAGTCAGAGCTGTAGATTAGAAGAGTCACAGAGCTGTAGATTAGAAGAGTCAGAGCTGTGGATTAGAAGAGTCAGAGCTGTGGATTAGAAGAGTCACAGAGCTGTAGATTAGAAGAGTCACAGAGCTGTAGATTAGAAGAGTCAGAGCTGTGGATTAGAAGAGTCAGAGCTGTGGATTAGAAGAGTCACAGAGCTGTAGATTAGAAGAGTCACACATCTGTAGATTAGAAGAGTCACAGAGCTGTAGATTAGAAGAGTCACAGAGCTGTAGATTAGAAGAGTCACAGAGCTGTAGATTAGAAGAGTCACAGAGCTGTAGATTAGAAGAGTCACAGAGCTGTAGATTAGAAGAGTCACAGCTGTAGATTAGAAGAGTCACAGAGCTGTAGATTAGAAGAGTCACAGAGCTGTAGATTAGAAGAGTCACAGAGCTGTAGATTAGAAGAGTCACAGAGCTGTAGATTAGAAGAGTCACAGAGCTGTAGATTAGAAGAGTCACAGCTGTAGATTAGAAGAGTCACAGAGCTGTAGATTAGAAGAGTCACAGAGCTGTAGATTAGAAGAGTCACAGAGCTGTAGATTAGAAGAGTCACAGAGCTGTAGATTAGAAGAGTCACAGCTGTAGATTAGAAGAGTCACAGAGCTGTAGATTAGAAGAGTCACAGAGCTGTAGATTAGAAGAGTCACAGAGCTGTAGATTAGAAGAGTCACAGAGCTGTAGATTAGAAGAGTCAGAGCTGTAGATTAGAAGAGTCACAGAGCTGTAGATTAGAAGAGTCACAGAGTTGTAGATTAGAAGAGTCAGAGCTGTAGATTAGAAGAGTCACAGAGCTGTAGATTAGAAGAGTCACAGAGTTGTAGATTAGAAGAGTCAGAGCTGTAGATTAGAAGAGTCACAGAGCTGTAGATTAGAAGAGTCACAGAGCTGTAGATTAGAAGAGTCACAGAGCTGTAGATTAGAAGAGTCACAGAGCTGTAGATTAGAAGAGTCAGAGTTGTAGATTAGATTAGCACTCAGTGTCACACACAGAGAGACAGCGAGTGACACACAGCTGTTGGTTGTTTTGTTTTTATTTTTTATTCTTATTTTTTTCTTCTTCGCTGGGACAGTTAGATTGTATGAATGATAGATTGATTGTAATTCAATGATTGTAAATATTGCTTTTTTATTGTTATTAGTTTTTCTTTTCTTTTAAAATGAATAATAGAATTATAATAATTTATTGTAAATATTGCTTTCCTTACTGTTATCTTTTTTTTTCTGACGCTTGCTTTGGCAATGTGTACAGTGTTACGTCATGCCAATAAAGCCAATTGAATTGAATTGAATTGAATTGAATTGATAGAGAGAGAGAGAGAGAGAGAGAGAGAGGCAACAAAAAACTATATAATATATATATATATATATATATATATATATATATATATATATATACACACATATAAGTTTGAATATAATAATATGAAACATAAAATAAGATATAATGTAATATAATAATATATAACATAATATAATAATACATAATATAAGTTTTGATATAATAATTTAAAAAATAACATAATTTATATATAATACAACAAAATATCACATAATATAATAATATATAACAGTGGTTGGTGTGCCGTGAGATTTTGTGACAACCACACACTATTAATGCAGTATACAACAATACAAAACGTTATTAATTCATGTTTAATTTCCTGTATTATTGCTGTGTGCGTCTCATTTCCCCATACAGAGGCACATTCTATACTAGCCTCAGAATAACTAGTTTTAAAACTCGTCCTCAAAGGGAACCCACTAGTTTCACCGTATTATTCAGAGCTTTCCAGACCAGATTATTTTAAATTATAATGAAATAGTTGTGATGAACACGTTGTGATTCACTAGAGCGTGTTCATTTTACAGCCCTCTTCCCTTCAGATCAACAGCAGCATGGTGACAGAGAAACGTTCCTCTCTGTCTGTCAGAGAGAGAAAAAAGAGACTCTGACTGGAAGACAGCCAGCAGCCACTTCACGCATGCCTGATATACACACTGATATAATATATAATATCATGTATTTTAATATAACTGCACAACGTTTCACACTGAAAGATTGTTCTTTTCACTTATTCTGCATTTCAGAAACAGGACAAATTTCTACAACACATCTTCATCTTTTAAACCTTTTTGGCTTCTGACCTCGAACAAAAGAATCTGCATGTACAATAATAAATAATATATAGTATGACAAAGTGTTTTGGTTCAGATCTACCAGTTTAATTAGTGCAGGTATCAAGTGAAGCCCAGCAGTGAAAAACAGAGACTGAGCACATTTTAACTGATTTATCTCTAAAACATTTCTCAGAACAATTAGAGATGTGACTGATTCCTGCTTTTTAAAAAGGAGATCAGCTCAGTGTGTGTTTGGGTTTAAGAGGCACTTTGACAAAGATCAGAGGACTCAGTTTATAAATGACGTCCTCCGAGCTGGACTGGAACAATAGAAAGGCGTGTCTGACACGGTGAAGGTGGCGGGGCCCTGAGACCTGAGGCCCCGGGACCACAGCTCTTTATCCAGCCATGTATGATGTCATCACCATCAACCAGTCTGCTCTAGTCTCTACATCAGTTATAATGTAACTGAAGGGCATCATTAAAGAGTTGTGATAAGAGCTCTGCAGCCACAATGATACATCAATGTAGTGTGAATATAAAAGAAGAGAAAGACTTGCCTGGTGCAGCCATGAGGAGCAGAAAAACCACCATCATCTTGACTTCTCTCTGGCTTCATGAGAGGGTGACCCTTCAGACTTGCTGCTGCCGCTGGAATGGACGGACGGTGTACAATCCCTGAGTACTATTCAAACTACTGTGTACAATCCCTATTCAAAGTACATGGTCCCATCAGACGCAGCAATCGTTTGCATCTTGAGAAAACAACAGGCAAATTCTGCACAATTACCTTAACAAATGTGATCTCATGTGGGTCACGCTGCTTGTTGTTTGTCTGCATGTGGCGGCACGACAGTTTACAGGAATACAACATGTATTCAGAGCCTTTAATGCAGTAAAAGTACTCAAACTACACTGTGAAAGTACTACACTACAAGTAAAAGTGCTGCATTTAAACCGTATTGAAGTAAAAGTATATATCAGCAAATTAAACTAAGAGAGGACAGGTTTCTTGATTAAAATTAAATACTTTTAGGTGTTGGGGATCAACTTTCAAGATCCTGCTCTTTTTATTTTTATACTTGCTGATAATATGACATATAAATATGTATGTTCTTTACTAAGAACTTTGTTTTTTAACAAGAATAACAATGATGAGAGTTTCCTGTTAAAGCAGACTGCAGTGGAGAGAAAGGGAGAGAACCACAGCAAGACAACAGATGAGAACCTGTGGGCCTCCACCTGCAGAGTGAGGCCTGAGGGTCTGGAGCAGAGTGAGTCTGGCAGCAGGTAAAGGAGGGTACCTGACCCCTGACCCCTGACCCCAGATACCTGAACCCTGACACCTGACCCCCGACCCCTGACCCCCGACCCCCGGCTTCAGCCGCTCTGGGGATGTGGAACGTCACCTCTCTGGCGGGAAGGAGCCCGAGCTTGTGAGGAGGTGGAGCGTTACTAGAGATAGTTGGTCACCTCCACACATAGCCTGGCTCTGGACCAAACTCCCAGAGAGGCTCTTCTCCTCCTCCTCTTCCTCCTCCTCCTCTCCCCCTCCTCCTCTTCCTCCTCCTCCTCTTCTCCTCCTCCTCTTCCTCCTCCTCCTCTTCCTCCTCCTCTCCTCCTCCTCCCCCTCCCCCTCCTCCTCTTCTCCTCTCTCCTCTCCTCCTCCTCCTCCTCTCCTCTCCTCCTCCTCCTCTCCTCTCCTCCTCCTCCTCCTCCTCCTAATAATAATAATAATAGTAATAATAAAAATAAAAAATTTAAAAAAGCTCCAACACCATGACTGAAGGGTGTGTTTCTGGGAGTGGCTACCTGTGCTGCCTACCTGTTCCACCTCTTTAACTGCACCATCATTGTTTGAAGTTGCACTAACTCCTTCATTCCTGATTTAACTAAATGGGTAAATTTAAATCTTTTACTTCAATATATGAAACTGATTGAAAATGAAGAGAAGTTTTACAGGAAAGTTGTTTGTGCTGGTCAGGATCCTTCAGCATGCCATGAGGCCTGGAGGATTAGCATTAGCAGCTAACACAGCTGACAGTCATTATCCCTCCATTTTAGCCTTTGTGTTGCCAGCAGTTAGCAGCTAATCTTACTGATGTTTTGTTCTTTTTCTGGTGGTGGTGGACAACTTGGCAGCAAATTATAATGTTGTACAACTGATTGATATAGACTTGTTTGGGCCAAATTAACAGCTAATATTAATATTGTACAAATGGTTAACATAGACTTGTTCTGGCCCAATTAGCAGCTAATATTGATATTATACAACTGGTTAACATATACTTGTTTGGGACAAAATTAACAGCTAATATAAATGTTTTTGATCCAGTTGAGGTCCTCTGACTGATTGGATACAATCCTGGAGCTCCTTCTGTTTCGGACAGCCATCCTAGGACCTCACCTCCTTCTGTGAAGCATCTCATAGTAAGTGACTAATATATTAACTCTACATTTCTCTACATTTCTGAGTGGTGTATTGCTCATAAGCTGTTTTGGGGACCTCTGTCTCAACATACTGCTATTGTGTTTTATCACAAGTTTTACTCAACACAAGGTTTTTGAAAATGTCTATATTTACATCTGTTTCTGATTGACGCATTGCTTACGCTGTTTTTGGGACCTCTGTCTCAACGTTTTTTTGACAAATGGCTATATTTCTGTCAGCATCTGTTGCTGATTGATGCATTGCTCTTGATCTGCTTTGGGGACCTCGGTCTTCACATACTACTATTGTGTTTTATCGCCAGTTCTCAACCATGACTCAGCACTTTTATACCACTGTCACCATTTAAATCAGTATCTGTCTCTGATTGATGCTCTGTTCTCAAGCTATTCTGGGAACATCTGTCTCTACATGCTACTATCTACATACCACATCCTGCTATTGTGTTTTGTCACAAGTTCTATTCAACCATGACACAAGGTTTTCAACAAATGTCTATATTTCCATCTGTTTCTGATTGATAGATTGCTTACGCTGTTTTTGGGACCTCTGTCTCCACATACTATTGTGATATCCCCAGAATTCCTTAACCATGACTCAGTACTTTTGAACAACTGCCCACATTTTCATCAGTTGCTCATCTGTCTCTTCATGCTACTATCAAGTTTTTCACCAGTGCTACTCAACTACGTTTTGCAACTGCTTTCATTTACATCAGTTTCTCCACATTTGTGATTGGTGTGTTGCTCATACGCTGTTTTTGGGACATCTGTGTCCACATACTGCTATTGTGGGTTATTTTTTTTTACTGCTTTCTCAACCATGGCTTAGCACTTTTGGACAACTGCCGACATTTCCATCAGTATCTGTTTCTGATTGATTCATTGCCCTCAAGCTGTTTTGGGGACCTGTCTCCACATATTACTATTGTGTTTTTATCGCCAGTTCTCAATCGTGACTCAGCACTTGTATACCACATTTACATCAGTATCTGTTTCTGATTGATGCATTGCTCTCAAGCTATTCTGGGAACATCTGTCTCTACATGCTACTTCCTACATATGACATCTTCCTATTGTGTTTTGTCACAAGTTCTATTCAACCATAATGCATGGTTTTAGACAACTGCTTTCATTAGTTTCTCTCCATTTCTGATTTATGTGTTGCTGATGAGCTGTTTTGGGGATATCTGTCTCTACATACTGCTATTGTGTTTTTTCACCATTTCTCAATCATGACTCAGCACTTTTGAACAGCCTACATTTCCCTCAGAATCTCTGTTGCTGATTGATGCATTGCTTACGCTGTTTTTGGGAACTCTTTCTCCACATACTATTTGTCATAAGTTCTACTCGACTATAATGCATTTTAGACAACTGCCTATATTTAAATCTGTCTGATTAATGCATAGCTCTTACGTCTCACTACATGCTACTATCTACATATGACATCTTGCTTTTGTGTTTTCACAAGTTCTATTCAACCATAATGCATGGTTTTAGACAACTGCTTTCATTTACATCAGTTTCTCTCCATTTGTGATTGCTGTGTTGCTCATAAGCTGTTTTTGGGACATCTGTCCATTTCTGATTGATGTTGCTCAGCTCTCTATATACTTCTACTGTGTTTCATCACCAGTTCTTAACCATGACGCAAGGTTTTAGACAACTGCCCATATTTGCAACAGTATCTCTGTTTGTGGTTGATGCATTGCTCTGTTAATTTGGACCTCTGTCTTCACATTTTATCAGTTCTCCTCAAACATGCACTTTTACTTCAACTTTCTCGCCCTTTTCAAGCCACCAGGGCAGTGTAGTGTCAGCTCTTTGATTAATTAATATTTCAAACTTCTTAAATATTGGTATTCACTTATTCAAACTATTCCAAGGTTTGTTTGTTTGTTTTTTTGGACATTCCTGGCAGCGTAGCATCAGCTGTTCAGCAATTGCAATGTCTTGTTTTAACTTAATGTTACTACTGTGGTGGACAAAATGTTGAATTATAAAAGGGGAGGAACTAGAAGGTGAGTCATGAAGTCCTCTGACCTGTTGGATACAATCTTGGAGCTCCTGTGTGGTACAGCCATCCTTGGAACTCGCCTTCTTCTATGCAGCATGTCATAGTAGGTCTAAAGACTAAATATAGCAACGAATAGTGTTGACATTGTTAAATTTGAACTAAATGTGTGGTGGACAAACAGCAGCTAATATTAAAACTATGGTTGGTTGGTTTGTATAGCCCCTGTTATGGCCAAAGTTAGCAGCTAAAATGTGCATTGTGTAATTGCTTAACATGGAATTGTCATGGCCTAATTTAGCAGCTAATGTTAACTTTCTGTATTTGGTTAGTATAGTGCCTTTTAATGGCAGAAGGTAGCAGCTAATATTAACTTTGTATTTTTGGTTAGTATAGTGCCTTTTAATGGCAGAAGGTACCAGCTAATATTAACTTTGTATTTTTGGTTAGTATAGTGCCTTTTAATGGCAGAAGGTACCAGTTAATATTAACTTTGTATTTTTGGTTAGTATAGTGACTGTCATGGCAGAAGGTACCAGCTAATATTAACTTTGTATTTTTGGTTAGTATAGTGCCTTTTAATGGCAGAAGGTACCAGCTAATATTAACTTTGTATTTTTGGTTAGTATAGTGCCTTTTAATGGCAGAAGGTACCAGCTAATATTAACTTTGTATTTTTGGTTAGTATAGTGCCTTTTAATGGCAGAAGGTACCAGTTAATATTAACTTTGTATATTTGGTTAGTATAGTGCCTTTTAATGGCAGAAGGTACCAGCTAATGTTAACTTTTATTTTTATCCCTTCCTATGAATCGCCACCTTAACGTGGTGGAGGGGTTTGTGAGCCCTGATGA
Source organism: Centropristis striata (assembly GCF_030273125.1). NCBI lineage: Eukaryota > Metazoa > Chordata > Actinopteri > Perciformes > Serranidae > Centropristis > Centropristis striata. The sequence goes on along the minus strand of NC_081531.1, from coordinate 686,856 downwards.
TCCTGGGGGCCGTGTGGTCCCAGGGGAGGGGCCAGACTAAGAGCGATTCAAACCCCATAGATGCAGTTCCAAGGCAGCTGGAGAAACCTGCCAGAGGGACGACAAGGCACCTGGATCCAGACCGGGACGGGAGCTCACCTGGGGGCCAGGCCGTGGCCCCTGGGACCTGGCTCCAGTTCATCTTAAAGTGGTAAACTCTTGCATCCGCACTTTATTTTCTTTTGTTCATACAGTTTGTCTTAAGTCCATTCATATGGCCTTTCTTCCACACATTATACAGTCATGGAAAACAATACTAGACCACCTTGTTTTCTTCATTTTAATGCCTGGTACAACTAAAGGTTCATTTGTTTGGATAAATATAATGACAAAAATGGCTGATACGAGTTTAATGTAAGAGCTGATATCTAGACATTTAACATGGTTTTCTTGGTAATGATTTTGGTTATTATCAATAAAACCATGTTAAATGTCTAGATATCAGCTCCAACTCCAACTCTGCTCTGCTGGGGAACATTTACCTCAGATTCTTTGGTCAATTTGTGTCTATTTTGATAATTTTGTGTCCTTTACTGGTCATTTTTAAATCTACAGTCATGGAAACATTCTTGATAATAACCAAAATCATGATCAATAAAACCATGGAAAATGTCTAGATATTAACTCTTAAATTAAACTCTTATCAGCTATTGTTATTATGTGTCCAAACACATGTATCTTTAGTTGTACCAGGCATTAAAATGAACAAGAAATTGAAGAAAAAGGTGATCTGACATTTTTTTTCATGACTGTACATGAATGGGTTCTGTTTCAAACATTTAGTTAAGTACTAATAATTTACAGGACACATAGATTTTGTTTCATATACACATTATCTATTTGACCGTGACAGGGTCTCTTTTTGTAGCGTGCACAATAAGCAACTTTTGTACAGTCTGTTCCTAAACTTTTCTTTCTTTTGAGCTCACCAGTGTCTGATTCCACCCACCAGACTGGTTCCTGGCTGTCTGCTGGCCAAAGGTTGACACCTGGAGCAGGAGAAGTTTTATATTGGACTCTACCACTCTTCACCATGTCTGGGGGAGCTTCTTTCATTGTTTAGGTATGTTTGTTGGTTCTTGATTTACATTATATGAAGTATTTTCATTCTTTGTTAATGTTTAAATAAACTCAACATTTGTTGAGTAAGGATTTTGTTCTGATTGTTGTTCATAGTTTAATTGGTAATGTTTGGATTCATCAGCCAGTCTATATAGGTTCCCTTTGTTTCTTCTTTGTTAGGTCAGTTGTGTTTATTAAGTTCTCTTTAGTTGACCTCTTTTACAGGCCCAGAACTTTATTTTCTTTGGTAAAATGTTTAATCTGCTTATTTTTTGAGTAAATGACTCCTCGTACCTAACTGACCAAAACCTGGTGGTGGTGGACAACTTGGCAGCAAATTATAATGTTGGACATCTGTTTAACATAGACTTGTTCTGGCCAAATTAACAGCTAATATTAATATTATACAACTGGTTAACATAGACTTGTTTGGGCCAAATTAACAGCTAACATTAATATTATACAACTGGTTAACATAGACTTGTTCTGGCCAAATTAACAGCTAACATTAATATTATACAACTGGTTAACATAGACTTGTTTGGGCCAAATTAGCAGCTAATATTAATATCATACAACTGGTTAACATAGACTTGTTCTGGCCAAATTAACAGCTAATATTAATATCATACAACTGGTTAACATAGACTGGTTCTGGCCAAATTAACAGCTAATATTAATATTATACAACTGGTTAACATAGACTTGTTCTGGCCAAATTAACAGCTAATATTAATATCATACAACTGGTTAACATAGACTTGTTCTGGCCAAATTAGCAGCTACATTTACATTTAGTCATTTAGCAGACCCTTTTATCAAAAGCGACTAGATGGGAAGCTAATATTAATATTGTACAACTGTTTTATATAGATTCACTTTGTTTGTTCTTTGTTAGGTCAGTTGTGTTTATTGTGAGTAAGTTCTGTTTCTGACCTCTTCTACGGGCCCAGAACTTTATTTTATTTGGTAAAATGTTTCATTTGCTTATTTTTTGGGGTAAATAATGACTCCTCATGCCTAACTGACCAAGACCTTTGGTAAGTTTTTCTTGTATGTACAAGATAAACTTGGTCAACAATGCCTGAAAATGTTTTTTTTCTCACCTTGCCTTTCAGGGTTTCCGTAGCTGATGGCATTTAACATTTCTTTTGCTTAGACTTGTTGGGGCTGTTATGTTACTTGATTTCAATAAATGAGATTAACATCAATTTTTCCATGTTGTCGGCATGTTTTTTCTTATTTCATTCACTTCTTGTGCCCATAAACAATTCTTTGCTGATTTTCTGGATTTTTATTTAACATTTGAATGAAAACTTGACCATTGTGTCTTTTGTCCATATATTACCAACTAAATGAAGTAACTCCACAACAACAGATCAGTATTCTATCAGTATTAGACAACATTTACGATTCTTCACTGAGAGTAAAATAACATCATTTATATATTATTATTTAACAGAAATGTTTCCATTATAGTCTGTTGATACATATTAGATCATAATGTGTCCAGAAATGACAGAAAGTCGTCTCATGGTCCGTAATAAAACAATTAATATGAATCTCTGGTTTGTTTTTGGTCCTCAGACATTATTTGGTTTCTATCCAAAAAAAAACTGCAAAGTGAGATCAATCTTTTATTATCAGAAGTTATAAATGATAACATAATGACAGTGACTCAAACTGAATATATTTTATTATTATTATATTATTATTGCTGTCATATATTGATGTGTATCATAATAAACCACTGTGTTTACATTTGTCGACAATATTTAATGGTTAATGAATTATTTTATTTTTTTAAATGGGACTGTTACGAGATTAGTCAAAGAGGTAGAAGGGAGATTAAATAAAAATATCATTATTTTGAAGTATATTTTAATTTGACAAAATTTTTAAAGCTCATCTTTAAAACCTATTTTTATTCCTCAGCTTTCAACCACGCATGAGACTCTGCTCTTGCTTTTAATGTTTCATGGTTTGCTTTTATTTATTATGGGTTTTTTTGTTCAAAGCTTTTGTCAAAACTATTTTATTTTAGTGTTTATTCCTGTTTTATTTATTTCAGACATTAAATCATTAAAAAAAGAAACAAAATTACCAAAAAAAGACATATAATGACCAAAAAAGACACAAAATTAATTAAATAAAGAAACAAAATGACAAAGACACAGAATTAATGATAGAAAGACACACAATTATTAAGAAGGACACATTGTTCTTCTGTTTGTTTATGTGCAGCACTTTGTTGTGGCTGTGGTTTTAAAGTCTTTTACAAATTGAGTTGAGAGAAGTTTAAAAGTCCGATTTTCTGCTTCGCCTTTGAACGGAGCGCGGTGACGTGTTTTGGCCCTCGCCAGCTCGCCGTAGAAAAACAAACAAAATGGCGTCCTGTGCGGATGTTCACGTCCGAATCTGCGGACAAGAAATCATCAGGTTCGACCTGGAGATCAAAGCTCTGCTGCAGGTGAGAGGCTGATCGCTGCTGATCCATAAGGATCGATAATATTGATCAGTGCGTCGCCGCTTCGCTCCGCTGAGGCTTTAAGCTGAAGGGAAGCTAACGGTGGCTAACGGCTAACTGAAGATAAAACAGATTAAAGTTTAATTTGACTCATTAAATCATCTGTTTAATCAGCAGCTGCTCGTTCACGCAAACAACGATGTTTATTAACTTTCTGACATTTATTGATTTAAAAAAAGACACGAAATTATTGAAAAAAGACAGAAAATTAGCAAAAAAGACAAAAAATAAGCAAAAAGACACAAAATTAATTAAAAAATATACAAAGTTAATGAAAAAAAACACAATAAAAAAAAAAGACAAAACATTACCAAAAAAGACATAAAATGACTAAAAAAAGACACAGAATTACCCAAAAAAAGACAGAATGATTTTCAGGAAGACATGATTATTAATAGGTGTGTGTCCTGCAGGACATCCGGGACTGTCCCGGTCCCCAGTCTGTCCTCACAGAGCTCAACGGACGCGTCAAAGACAAGTTCACCAGGCTGAGGCTCCGCATCCAGGTGAGACACCTGTCTGTCCTCCTGTCTGTCTGTCTGTCTGTCCTCCTGTCTGTCTGTCTGTCTGTCCTCCTGTCTGTCTGTCTGTCTGTCCTCCTGTCTGTCTGTCT
>NC_081531.1:642615-677615 GCF_030273125.1 Centropristis striata | reverse complement strand
CCGGCTGGTTTAGTTAGCCGGCTTGTTTAGTTAGCCGGCTGGTTTAGTTAGCCGGCTGGTTTAGTTAGCCGGTTGGTTTAGTTAGCCGGCTGGTTTAGTTAGCCGGTTGGTTTAGTTAGCCGGCTGGTTTAGTTAGCCGGCTGGTTTAGTTAGCCGGTTGGTTTAGTTAGCCGGCTGGTTTAGTTAGCCGGTTGGTTTAGTTAGCCGGCTGGTTTAGTTAGCCGGTTGGTTTAGTTAACCGGCTGGTTTAGTTAGCCAGTTGGTTTAATTAGCCGGCTGGTTTAGTTAGCCGGCTGGTTTAGTTAGTGGGAAACTCCAACCTGGATGTTGGTTTGTTCCGCCCTGGGGACTAGTGGACGGCGTGGTGGCTGTCTCATCCTTTGGCGTGTGAAGTTTGGCGTTGGTCTGGTTGGTTGTGCTACAGGTTTTGTAATGTCTGAGGTTGAGGCGTTTATTGCAGACTCGTCTCAGGAGTCCCTGGATGAATGCACAAAAGAGCAGTTGTTGAGGATTGCTGCACATTATTCAGTGGAGGTGGAAGGTGACAAACGTCTGGAGAACGTTAGCGCGGCTATAAACTAAGCTAACTGAAGACGGCATCACGTCTCAACCCTCCTGCTGCCTCTTTTCACTCATGGATTAAGTTTCAAGCAACAAAAACTGATTCTGATGTTGCAGTTGGACCATGAAAAAATGAAACAAGAACTAGATGTTAAAAAACATCTTGAAGTGGTTCCTCTCCTCTTACACCTCCTCCTCCTCCTCTAACACCTCCTCCTGTTGCCCCTTCAGGTCCTGAAACACATGACAAACATACAAGCGAACTATATATTTGAAATACTTTGTGATGAATCTGATAACAGAACATTGTTTTTGTTGTTTTTGTGGCCAGTTTTTTCTAAATGTTGTTTAACTTTTCTACCAATCAGCTGATCGAGAGTTGAACTTTATTTAAACGTCAGGAGAATGACAGACGATGTTAAACAAAGGAACAGACAGAAATTCATGAGCTCTGAGTCTTCTTCATAAGGATAACAGACAGGATAACAGACAGGATAACAGACAGATAACAGACAGACAGATAACAGACAGACAGATAACAGACAGGATAACAGACAGACAGATAACAGACAGGATAACAGACAGACAGATAACAGACAGACAGATAACAGACAGGATACCTCTGTGGACCAATGAACAAGCTTCTCTCTGCTCAGTGATGTCACAGTTGTTTATTTACCTCCAGTCAAAATGTTTTCTCAGATACATTCCAATAAAAACAAAACACAGTTAACACTGGGTGTGTATGAAATGTGACTGTTTAAGTAGAAGATGAAAAATGTGATATAACATTAATAACAAGCAGAGTCTGATGACATCACAAACACTCATAAATAGATTAAATATGCAGAAATGTGACTGAGCTGCTCTGTTCCTGTCAACATGAACTGAGGTAGATCTTTGTTTTCATCCGTACAAAGAAAATATGAATATAGCAAAAATATGTAACATAACAGACCCAGCCAGGTTCTGCTGCAGTGAAACTACAGTAATAACCAGTGGTAACCAGTAATAACCAGAAACAACCAGTAATAACCAGTGGTAACCAGTAATAACCAGAAACAACCAGTAATAACCAGTGGTAACCAGTAATAAACAATAATAACCAGTGGTAACCAGAAACAACCAGTAATAACCAGTAATGAACAATAAAAACCAGTAACAACCAGTAATAACACTAATAAACAGCAATAACCAGTAATATCAGCAATAACTGATCATAAGAGTAATAACCAGTTATGAACAGTTGTAAACAGTATTAACCATCAGTTATAATCAGTAATAATCGGTAATAACAGTTATATCCAGTAATAATCAGTTATATCCAGTAATAACCAGTTATATCCAGTAATAACCAGTTATATCCAGTAATAACCAGTTATATCCAGTAATAACGAGTTATAACCAGTAATAACAGTTATATCCAGTAATAACCAGTTATAACATTAATATCCAGTAATAACGAGTTATAACCAGTAATAACAGTTATATCCAGTAATAACCAGTTATAACCATTAATATCCAGTAATAACGAGTTATAACCAGTAATAACGAGTTATAACCAGTAATAACAGTTATATCCAGTAATAACCAGTTATAACCATTAATATCCAGTAATAACGAGTTATAACCAGTAATAACGAGTTATAACCAGTAATAACAGTTATATCCAGTAATAACCAGTTATAACCATTAATATCCAGTAATAACGAGTTATAACCAGTAATAACCAGTTATAACCAGTAATAACAGTTATATCCAGTAATAACCAGTTATAACCATTAATATCCAGTAATAACGAGTTATAACCAGTAATAACCAGTTATATCCAGTAATAACGAGTTATATCCAGTAATAACGAGTTATAACCAGTAATAACAGTTATATCCAGTAATAACCAGTTATAACCAGTAATAAGTGCTGATCTGTGGCCTGGCTGTCTCTAAGCAGCAGGGATGTCCGGGGACACCGTCTGTCTCTCCGTCCCGTTGTCTGTCTGTCCGGACGCTCCGGTTGGCTGCTGCTGTGGCGGGTCCTGAGCAGTGATAGGCCGGGGCACGGTGGGGGGCGGGGCGGTGCTGTGCTGCCGGACGTCCGATTGGTTGTGAGAGCAGGCGCCGCCGAAGCCGCCGCACAGCGCCCCCCAGTGGTGCTGGCACTGCCCCTGCAGCCGGCGGCCCACCCAGAGCCGCGCCGCATCACCACACTGCAGCAGGAAGTTCATCAGCTCCACGTACGGCCTGCAGGACAGACAGACAGACAGTCAGACAGACAGTCAGACAGACAGACAGTCAGACAGACAGCTTCACCTCAGGACAACACCAACCATCTGCAGTATGAGCAGCAGTAAATGCTGCTTTAAAATCAATTCAGCAGAGCATGAAACACAGATTAGAGAACTCTTTATCGTCAGCTTTCACCGGAATTCATTGTGCGTCACAGCCACCGACTGCATGACAGACGGAGACAAGACAGTGCACATTTACCATTGACATCAGAAACCAGTAAGAACCAGTAATAATCAGTAATAACAATAATAACCAGTAATAACCAGTAACTGTTCTTATCTCATTAAGAAGAGCCTCCGTTAGCGGCAGTTAGCTACACCTAACTAGCTTCACCTCCAGAGTCTCTAAACCCCTCTGGAGGATAAATAACTCGTCCCGCCGTTGAAAACCCTCCTCTGTTTGTTTCTTCTTCTACAGTTTGTTTCTTCTTCTACAGTTTGTTTCTTCTTCTACAGTTTGGCATCTAGTCACCACACTGTAGCACCAGATGTTACGCTGCCCCCGTGTGGAAGGCTCAAGTAAAACAACTCTTTTTCCTTACAGATATGATGAACTATTTGATTTTTTGTGATTTAATGACTATTGTAATATTCTAAAATCGATGCCCTCCCTAGTTGTCTGTGTGTTTTACTATAACGAAACCAAAAATTCAGGACACTTTATTTATGGTTGCAGTTCTCTTGTTAGTTTGTCCTGTAAATTGTTGCTATTAATTTTAAGTTGAATATTTTATTAACTACCTCAGACATTGTGATTTCCTTTATTTGTTCAAGAAAAATACTGCTGTGTTATTGTTTTTCAGTAAAATAAGATTCAAACATTGAAGGTTCAGCTGTGAGTTATAAAACAATCGGTGATCGGCCAGAAAATTGCAATCGGTGCACCCCGACTAGCCAGTAATAACCAGGAATAATCACTAATAACCAGTAATTGCTGGAATAGCCTGTAATAACTAATAACCACTCATATCCAGTAATAACCAGTTATCCCCAGTAACAACCAGTAATTAACAGTAATAACCAGTGATACCTGGTAACAATCAGTGATAACCAGTAATATAGAGTAATAACAAATAACAACCAGTAATAGCTAGTAACAACTAGTAATAACCAGTAATAACTAGTAATAACCAATAACAACCAGTAACAACCAGTAATAACTAGTAATAACCAGTGATAACCAGTAATAACTAGTAATAACCAGTTTTAAGAAAGAGCCAGGTGTGTTGTGGCTGGCTGTGGCTGGAGGAGGGTCCCTGACTGACCCGGGGGGGAACATGAGGCTGAAGTGGACCAGGTCTGCGGTGGAGTCCATGTGGTCCCGTAGAGCCAGACACAGCTGGTGTTTGGAGTAACACTCCCTCTGCAGAGAGAAGACCAGATCCTTCACGGCCGAGCACCGCCGGCTCACACAGCTGAACCGCTGACGGAGCCCCAACGCCAGGCACCGCAGCGCCTCCTTCACTATCATCTTACCCTGCAGGAGGAGAGGAGGACCAGTAAGAACCAGTCATAAACAGTGATAACCAGTAATTAACAGTAATAACCAGTAACAACCAGTGATAACCAGTAATAACCAGTAACAACAGTAATAAACAGTAATAATGAGTTACAACCAGTAATAACCAGTAACAACCAGTAATAAACAGTTACAACCAGTAACAACCAGTAACAACCAGTAATAAACAGTGATAACCAGTAATTAACAGTAATAACCAGTAACAACCAGTAATAAACAGTAACAACCAGTAATAAACAGTAATAACCAGTAACAACCAGTAATAAACAGTAATAACAGTAATAAACAGTAATAACCAGTAACAACCAGTAATAAACCGTAACAACCAGTAATAAACAGTAACAACCAGTAATAAACAGAAACAACCAGTAACAACCAGTAATAAACAGTAATAACAGTAATAAACAGTAATAACCAGTAACAACCAGTAATAAACCGTAACAACCAGTAATAAACAGTAACAACCAGTAACAAACAGTAACAACCAGTAACAACCAGTAATAAACCGTAACAACCAGTAATAAACCGTAACCAGTAATAAACCGTAACAACCAGTAACAACCAGTAATAACCAGTAACAACCAGTAATAAACATTAATGACCAGTAACAACAGTAATAAACATTAATAACCAGTAACAACCAGTAATAACCAGTAATAAACCGTAACAACCAGTAATAAACAGTAACAACCAGTAATAAACAGTAATAACCAGTAACAACCAGTAATAAATAGTAATAAACAGTAATACCCAGTAACAACCAGTAATAAACAGTAACAACCAGTAATAAACAGTAATAACCAGTAACAACCAGTAATAACCAGTAACAACCAGTAATAAACAGTAACAACCAGTAATAAACAGTAATAACCAGTAACAACCAGTAACAACCAGTAATAAACAGTAACAACCAGTAATAACCAGTAACAACCAGTAACAACCAGTAATAAACAGTAACAACCAGTAATAAACAGTAATAACCAGTAACAACCAGTAACAACCAGTAATAAACAGTAACAACCAGTAATAACCAGTAACAACCAGTACCAGGGTGAGGTGGAATAAAGACTCGTGACTGGTGTTCTGACCTGCGAGTCGTAGCGGGCGGCGTGCTGCAGCAGCGTGAGGCAGATGTGCTGCAGACCCACAATACCACACGAGTTGTTGTTGAAACACTGGAACGTCCCACAGCCCACATCGGTCCCTGAACTCACCAGGCAGCTCTGGATCTCTGCTGCAGACAGACAGACAGACAGACAGACAGACAGGAGACAGAAAGACAGACAGAAAGACAGACAGACAGGGATGGTGAATGTTAAATCAGAGATACAGACTTTTTCGAGACGGCCACGAGAACCAGCAGACAGAAACCAGCTCTACAGGACAGTGTTGTTTTCGTCAACGATGACGACGACAAAATAATAAATAAATAATAATAATAATAATAAATAATAAATAATAAATACATTTCATAGTAAGCTTATAAATTAGTAAGTTTTCCACATACTCCTGGCGCAAATGGGCTGCTAACTTTAGGCTAAAGTTAGCTTTTGTTACGCTAACGTCAATTCATTGTGTGTGTGTTATTTTAGCAACATGTCGTCAAGAAAAACACTTGACGAGCAGGTAGATTTGAATTACAGCCTCGTGGATTTATTGTAGGTACCAAAAACAGAATCAGAAGCCAAAGGTGACAAATCCAAAGACCAGAACAACTCTGAGCAGACAACGCCTGGTCTTGTCTTTTTAGTTTGCAGGTTCCTGCGTCATTATTTCTGTGTAACTAAAGTTCAATGTCCTGTCATTTCCTGTTATGTTCCACTTCTGATATCAGAGCACACTTGGGAGGTCAGATTCCTGTTCTGATGTTGTCGTATCAACCAGAGCTTCAGATATGCTAATCTGACTTGTCTAATGAGTTTTTTCTTTCCCAATAAAACTGAAATCCTACCTGTTGCCAGGTCATACATTCATTTCTTATACTACATATATATTTTCAACGGATTTACACCACATTTACATTCAGTGACGGCGTGGTCATCTCTGTGTGTTTATGTTGTGTCAGCACGTAACTAGATATGTTAAACAGGTTGAGTTATTGTTATACGTAGAGTCTGCTAGCTTTAGCCTAAAAGCCACAAGTGATGATGTGCAGCCATAACCTGACCTGTATGTTTAGTGCACTAACAGTACAGATACATTATAATTTGGCCGCTGCTCAGAATGAAAGATCAGAAAGCTTTGGTACAGGGTCAGTTAACCCTCTGGAGTCCATCTATTTATTGAAAATACACATGTTTTATTTACAGTAATAACTTTATTTATATCTGATATGTAGACAAGCTGAGAAAGCCAGTTAAAGTTCAATCATAGGAGCTTTCACAGTGTGACATTTATGTTTCTAGAACATTTTGAAATGTGAATTTCTTTCTACACTTAAAACTATTACTATTTTTAATTAACATGCAAGTAGACTGTTTTATAGTTTTGGTTGGTCCATTTCCATAGAAACCTGTGTCTTTAGTTTGTATTTTGGGTTCCTGGCAGCTTTATACTTTGTTAATTAAAATAAAATGTAAAATCTGACTGATAGCTAGTTTGTGTGTAGAAAAAGGAGCCATGATGTGATGTAAGGACAGACTGGAAGATGCTGAACACAGACAGACGTTAATGCAGGAAGTTGACTCATTTGAACCAAAACCTGCTGGACTTCAGAGGGTTAATAAGCTTTGTATTTTAGTTTTGCTTGTTTGATAGTTAAGACCATTCCATGTTCTTAAAATGGTGGTATTTTGAGTATTTTTATGGTATACCTACATCTGATTGTTTTGTATTTGTGTACGTTGTATACAGAGAGTAATTGTATCCCTTCTTTGTTCTTTTCCTCAACCAGATCCCAGAGACCAGAGTCCTAAAGAGAACCCTGGAGGTCCAAAGAACAACAGTCCTCTATCCTCCAGGTGGAAGTCAGACTCCCTGGAGCAACGTGCCAAAGATCAGGCCACGCTCTTTGGATTGGACGGACTGGTCTACCTGCTCCAACAGTCCAGGATGAAGATCTCATCCTCATGATGGAGACCTTTGATAGGAGGCTGACCGTACCCAAAAGAACAAAAATAAGATGTTTGATGACGAAAAACAAAAGCACAAAGAGAGCCTTGCCACAGCGCCTGGTGCAGACCTTCTGACCTTAGCCTTCTAAATCGGGTTAGTAGGCTAATTCTGCTAGCAGCTAGCTGTTACTGTTATTAGCACAGATACAGATATTCTGTTTGTTGGCCCTCTTCTGATTCATATTAACCCATTGACGCCGGGAAAGCATTACCGCATTTCTACCATTAAAACCAGGAGCGCTGTTGCGTCACTCTACCATTAAGGCCGGGACAGCGGATATGGCATTTTGTAGTATTTGTATTTTTTTCCACCTATTTTCGGTCTCTTGGCCAATGAAATGCATCAGAATCATGATCAGAATACATGTGGGAGTGTCGCAATGCATCATGGGACTTTTCCAGAACTTATAAATCATGGAGGAAGACGACTATAGCGGAGGAATATCTATATATATATATAAATATATCTATAGCGGAGGAGCTCAGCAGGAAGTGACGGAAGAGATCTGATGAAAACAGCGCCGATGATTTTATTGCTGATCTGGACTTTGAACCCTCGGAACCAATCGACCGGCATTTATGGATGAGGAATATGTTTTTAGACGACATATTTTCACCGAAGAACAGACAGATTTGTGGCCATCTGGAGATAATAATAATATTATTAATAATATATTAATAATAATAATAATAATTGATTGTGATGATGATAAAAGAAATCATGACTGTTTATGTCTTATATTACTTTATGCGTCGTTGAGTACCCTGAAAAGTACAATATATAAAATGCATTATTATTTATTATTATTATTATGATAATTATTATTTTTTTATTACAGTAGGCTAATGAGAACTATGTCTATTTCTTCCAGTGGTCATATCATGTTAGCATCTTGCTAATGGGCATGTATTAGTATTATGCATAGGATTTTTTATTCAGTCAAATGTAACATTTGCTGAGTTTGTTGATTTTTTAAAAAACTTTATTGAAGGTTTGGACAAATAAACTGGACCAGGACCAGGACCAGGACCTGGACCTGGACATGGACCTGGACTCACCTGAGCTCTGGGGGGACAGGCGTCTCTTGGCTGGACTTAAGAGTTTCTCCTGATCATCCTGCAGGTCCAGAGTCAGCAGCTGCTCACAGGACACCAGCAGCAGCAGCAGGACCCGGCCAGACCACATGGTCCTCTGGTCCCTCTGGTCCCTCTGGTTCCTCTGGTCCTGGTCTGTCTGGTCCTGGTCCCTCTGGTCTGTGTCTGGTCCTTCTGGTCCTGGTTCCTCTGGTCCTGGTCTGTCTGGTCCTGGTCTGTGTGTGTGTGTGTGTTGTAGCTGCAGGCTGAGTATTAAAGCTGCGGAACGCTGCGCTGTGATTGGTGGAGACAAAGAGTGTGTGTGTGTGTGTGTGTGTGTGTGTGTGTGTGTGTGTGTTTGTTTACTCAACATTACGGTACCTCTGTGGTAGAACGGCTTTCAAAATAAAAGCAGTTCTCTGGTTTAGTTCAGGGCTTTTTAGGTATTTTATTTTGGTAATTTTACATCTTCTTGGGTTTTTTACGGGGGTCATTTTATATCTATTTTGAGTCTTTTTTCAATTTTACATCTTTATTTTGTTATTTTCTATTCTTTTGGTAATTTAATGTTTATTGTTACATATTTTTTTGATGATTGTACCTTTTTTTGGTTATTTGGTTATCTTTTTTTTAAATTTGTGTATTTTTTGGTCACTCTCACACACACACACTCTCCCTCTCTCTGTGTCATTTTTGGGAAATTTTTTGTCATTTGTGTAATTTTGAAGTCTATTTTATTTTGTGTATATTTTTCATAATTTAATGTTTTTTTTCCATCACTTTACTTTTTTAATTGTCTGTAATTTTTTGACTGGTTTTACTTTTTTTGTTATTTCACGTTTTTGTAATTTTGTGCATTTTTGCGAAATTTTGAGTCTTTTTTGTCATTTTAATTCTTTATTTTATGCTTTTATTTCCTTTTTTTTTTACTTTTTGTATTTTTTGGGGTGACTTAATGTATTTTCTGTCACTTATTTTTTATTGGATGGTTCTACATTTTGTTATTTTGCGTCTTTTTCTTTGTAATTTTGTACATTTTTTTGGTCATTTTTATGTTGTTTTTGTGTCATTTTGTCTCTTTTTGCTAGTTTTTGCGTCTCCTGGCGGTTTGAGTCGTCCAACGACAGAAACAACAGAACGAGCTGAAAACAACCAGATATTTATCATCAACACGTTCACAGTCAGATATAAAGAGTTAACGATAATTAATAAATGAACCTCTCGTCGTGTCGATGCATCATAACTCTGTCCTTCAGACCACCACAGGCTTTTATTTTGGCGGTCCCAGTCACATCAACATGTTTGTGTTTTCAGTCCAAAGTTTGACAGGAAGCTTTGATTTTCCTTCAGCCCTGACCTCTGACCCCTGACCTCCACACACACACACACACACACACACACACACAGAGAAAACACCTCGTCACCGCGTCCTCCAGGTCGTCTACACAACCTGCAGAATGTGTGTGTGTGTGTGTGTGTGTGTGTGTGTGTGTGTGTGTGTGTGTGTGTGTGTGTGTGTAGGGGCCCAGTTGGGGAAGACACAATGTGTGGACTTTTCCCGCTCGTTCTGTCACAAAACAACACACACACACACCCCAGTGGTGCTCCAGTGAGATTTTAAAATAAACATTTAAACAGTAGCATCCATGTAAAAATCCTTTTAAAATAATTATTTAATAAATATTTTAGGAAAGTATAAGTTCATAAAAAGTATTTTATATTCAGTAGGCTGTCATTACCTGACAACAGAGTGTTGGGTCATTTAGTGTTTAGTGTTAAAGAAGCTGAACAGAGTGAAGATCTGATTTATTAGATTCACATCCAGACAACAACTGTTTGTTCTGAGGGAGAAACCCATCCAACAGCATCTTAGGAACAAACATGGACCTGACATCGACACAAAAACAACCTGCTCGATCAATACACACACACACCGACAGGCTGAGGGCAGCGTGGGGACCTGGAGGAGAAGTTTGACCTTTACACACACACACACAGAGAGAGAGAGAGAGAGAGAGAGAGAGAGAGAGAGAGAGAGAGAGAGAGAGAGAGAGAGAGAGAGAGAGAGAGAGAGAGAGAGAGAGAGAGAGAGAGAGAGAGAGAGAGAGAGAGAGAGAGAGAGATTTTGAAACCACCTTTATTTTATTTGCTCATCACAGAATAACCAAGACAAAACACGTGGAATAAAAACAAAATAAATGAAGTTAGATTCAGTTGAAAATAGTTCTAAACACAGACCAGTTCTACATCTGTCTGTTTTTAACGGAGACCAACTGCTCCACCTGGTGGTGAAGTCTGGACACTACAGGCTGACACACACACACACACACACACACACACACACACACAATAAGCAGGCAGAGATCAGAGTGATGACATCAGCTGACTTTAGTGAAGCACCACAACACAAACAAACACAAACATCAACAGATATTTACACAAACAGCTTTCAGTGATGCAGCTCCAGCCCTTCACAATAAGAGTTCTAACACCAGGGATCGTCCTCTGCCCTTCACAATAAGAGTTCTAACACCAGGGATCGTCCTCTGCCCTTCACAATAAGAGTTCTGACACCAGGGAGTTTCCTCTGCCCTTCACAATAAGAGTTCTGACACCAGGGAGCTTCCTCTGCCCTTCACAATAAGAGTTGTGATCGAGCTGTGAGTGATGAGTTTTGCGTGTCCTCTCCCCACACGTCTGTGTAGACCTGTAGATAAACAGAGGAAACAGTTCCATGAGTCCATCTTCCCTTTCTTTTGTTTACTTTGTGTTTTGGTTTTCATCTGTTTGCGTGTTTGTTGATTTTTATCCTGTCAATCACTTTGTGACGTCTCTGCTCCACAGATAAATGACTTATTGATTTACTTACTTAATCAAGTACTTATATATTTACTAACTTACTTATTTAATTACTTGTTTATTTAATCACTTATTTACTTATTGGTGTGCTCACTCATTAGTTTGTTTACTTGTGTACCTGCTTGTTGTCCTGTCAGGGCGTTGTGGGCGGAGCCTGCGTGGCGTCCGGAGCCTCCGTCAGCTCCGGGGGCGGAGCAGCGCTGGCGGCGCTCTCGTCCCGCCGCTCCCCCGACAGGAAGTCGTGGATGGCCGTCTCTATGTGCGGCCGGAACGTGTGATTCATCTTCGGATCGACCACCTGAGTGATGATCCGGTCCACCCCGGACTCCAGCATCCCAGACCTACACACATTATTATTATTATTATTATTATTATTATTATTATTATAATACCAGACTCCAGCATCCCAGACCTACACAGTTAGTAATATTATTATTATTATTATTATTGTTATTGCAACTTTTGTATAATAATAATAATAATAATAATAATGACGACATTAATAGCAATAATAATAATGCACTGACTGCACCACGCTCTGTCTCAGGCCGTTCCTCATCTGGTTCTTGTTGATGCTGGGGTTCCAGTCCTGGGTGCTCAGGTGAGACGTGACGTAGTTGTCCACCTTCTGACGGAGGTTCTGGAAGGCCGGCTGGAGGCGGGAAAGGAACGGCACGTCACACAGTAACCAGGTAGCATAGCAGCAGGCTAACAGAGAGCTAACAGTCAGTAGTAACAGCTAACCAAGGTAGCGTTAACATTAGCAGCAGGCTAACGGAGAGCTAACTGCCAGTAATAAGCTCCAGTATTAATGCTAACTAGAGGTGGGGAAACATTGACACAGCATAGCATCGTGATATTTTGCATGGTGATATTACATCGATTCATGGTCGCCAAGAATCAATATTTTTAATCATAATTAATGGAAAATATGAAGTGAATTCTATGGTACTTAAAATAAAATCAACTGCTTTTTCGATCCACTAGATGGTGCTGTTGAGTATTATTCTGGTGAGGTCAGTAGAGGTGATGGTCAGCGTGACAGAAGAAGTTGGTACAACAAAGATGGCGGCACCGGAGACAATAAATAAGGAGAGCCCCGTCCGCGTTTATGTCAAGCGTGTGGACTTATTTCAGATTTTTTTAACAAGAAAGGGACGAATGAGATAGAAATGACACATGGAGCTAGCGAGGAGTGCCGCGTGAAAATAAAATACTCGGGGAATACAACGAACTTACGGGCTCATCTAACTCGCCTCCATCCTGAGATAGCATCAACCGCTAATGGCAAAGCTAACGCTACATCAGCGCTACAGAGAAACCCGCCGACACTGGACTCACTGAGTCTGACTAAACTGCCTCTCTAATCAGAACCAAGAAGAAAATAACACATCCATGGGTTTCTTCATGTGAAAGACTTGAGGCCGTCAACGCTGTGAAACCGAGGGTTTAGCTCCACGCTAAAGACGCTGGACCAGGTATGTGACTCCGTAGAGACGTTATTTCAGGGACTGAAGCTAGACACAGCAGTGAAGCTTGAAGTTGAGGAAAGTTTGGGAACAGCAGATATACTCGTGATAACTTGTGATAACTCGTGATAACTTGTGATAACTTGTGATAACTCGTGATAACTCGTGATAACTCGTGATAACTCGTGATAACTTGTGATAACTCGTGATAACTCGTGATAACTTGTGATAACTCGTGATAACTCGTGATAACTTGTGATAACTCGTGATAACTCGTGATAACTTGTGATAACTTGTGATAACTCGTGATAACTTGTGATAACTTGTGATAACTCGTGATAACTCGTGATAACTCGTGATAACTCGTGATAACTTGTGATAACTCGTGATAACTCGTGATAACTTGTGATAACTCGTGATAACTCGTGATAACTTGTGATAACTCGTGATAACTCGTGATAACTTGTGATAACTCGTGATAACTCGTGATAACTTGTGGTAACTTGTGATGACTTGTGATAACTTGTGATAACTCGTGATAACTCGTGATAACTCGTGATGACTCGTGATAACTCGTGATAACTCGTGATAACTTGTGATAACTTGTGATAACTCGTGATAACTTGTGATAACTTGTGGTAACTTGTGATGACTTGTGATAACTTGTGATAACTCGTGATAACTCGTGATAACTCGTGATGACTCGTGATAACTTGTGATAACTTGTGATAACTTGTGATAACTTGTGATAACTTGTGATAACTCGTGATAACTTGTGGTAACTTGTGATGACTTGTGATAACTTGTGATAACTCGTGATAACTCGTGATAACTCGTGATAACTCGTGATGACTCGTGATAACTTGTGATAACTTGTGATAACTTGTGATGGACGTCTCGGGCAGCAGATTGATGTGATTCATGCCGCTAACGGCTCATTGTGTTCATTAACGTTGCACAGCTGCAGATGATGAGGACAGCAGACAGGAAACTGGTGGCCGTTACTACAACGTTGCTAACATTAACTCCTCATGTTCTGGTTGCTGAAGGGGTTGCACAATTAATTTTGAACAGTTACAACTTGTATTGTTGAAACGCTTTCATTGTTGTCGTCCAACATGTTTGATATCAGTCCAGCTGACTGGATACTTTGTTGTCAGTCTGAGGTTTGACTCATTGTGGAGAAATAAAAAGACTGAAGTCACATGAAGACTCTGAGGATTTTCTCTTATTTGACAAAACTATTTCTGATTTAATTTAATTTAATTTTGTGGACGCAAAATGCGGTTAAACAGTAAAATCGCTATGTATTGTATCAATACTCAACATATCAAAATGATTAAAATCTCAATAATATCGTATTGTGACTCAGGTATCAGGATAAATCACATCGTGGGGCCGATACACTGGTTAGTCTAAACGTGTGATATTTTCTAGCAGAACTGTTACTTTCTGCTACAATGAGCTACTTCTTTATAATTACTGTGTTCAGTGTGTATCAATGATAGCAGCAGTTTAAAGTGATGCTAACATCAGCTACAGCTCCACCACTTTAACAATGCTACATTAGCATTAGCAGCAGGCTAACGGAGAGCTAACTCTCTCTTTTTTTTTTTTTTTTAAATAAACTTTATTAAGGCAGTTGGGTGTAATACAAAAAAATACATCAGAACGTCGCCAGGGGGTTTCAATAAATCATAAAGAGGTTGTCATACAAAAATATTATAAAAATTACAAATATTCAGAGTTTTAGCAGCTTTCAAATGAGTCTTCAATAGAATTAATATACTGCTTGGTTTCACTTATAAATACAGAAAAGAGGGGATTTTTTTTTGTGTATCCAGATTTATGTATGTGATATTTTGCCAATAGAATAATTTAGATTAGATATATAATATATATATAATTTAGATTAATTTAGATATAATTTAAATTAAGATTTATAATGTAATATTGATTTTTTTTTTTGTGTGTGTGGGAAGTCAGTGAAACCAAACAGTATATTTTCAAGAGCTAACTCTGTATTAACGGTTAACGGAGCTAGCGTTAGCATTAGCAGCAGGCTAACGGAGAGCTAACTCTCTGTATTAACGGTTAACGGAGCTAGCGTTAGCATTAGCAGCAGGCTAACGGAGAGCTAACTCTCTGTGGTAACGGTTAACCGAGCTAGCGTTAGCATTAGCAGCAGGCTAACTGAGAGCTAGCTCTCTGTATTAACGGTTAACCGAGCTAGCGTTAGCATTAGCCGGGAGCTACCTTGGTGTCTACGTCAGCCAGGCAGTCCCGCCGGAACTCGTCGAACAGGCCGCGGTTCTTCAGGTGCTCCACGATCATCCCGATGAGCTGCGGGTCTCCCGGCGGCAGGCTGCCGCTGCTGCTGCTGCCCTCCGCCATGCTAAGCTAACCGCTAACTGCTAGCACCGAGCGGCGGGCGGAGCTTGTTCCTCACCAGACCAGAGGAGCGCTCGATCCGCCGCCGGAGGACAGCCAGCGGGGGCGGGGTCAGCAACAATTATTTATTTTTTTGACGAGTTTTTTTACTTTATTTTATTTTTTATTGATCTCAAACAGCAAAACAATGCACAGTTACAAAGAAGAAGAAATTAGAAATTATTAAATTAATTAAACAATGCAAAAAATAAAATAGAATGAAATAATATTTCAAAAATAAAATAGAAGAATAATTAAATGGAAAAGAATGAAACAAAAACAAATAAATAAATAAATAATAAAATAAACAGACGCAAGATTAGCTGTTAAAGACATTAAAGGCATGTGTTGGTCGTCTTCACAGCGTTTTGTTTTGTAGACAGGAGAGAGTTGAGATATACTGTTATGTATATATATAAATAATATATATATATATATATATATATATTATTTATATATATATATATATACATAACAGTATATCTCAACTCTCTCCTGTATATATATATATACATATATATATATGTATATATATATATATATACATATATATATACTGTTCAAACTCTGACTTCAACAAAAAGACATTTGTTTTTTTACTTGAAAACTTACATTTGTGTATGCGATATTTAGCAAAATTCATTTTGTGATCAAAACAGCCAAATACGACTTATCTTTATAATACATATAAACCCAGTGGGGATATTTGTGTTAACAAACAAGCCAATGTCCTTCCAGAGTCTCTAAGTGAATTTAAAGATAAATAAAGTACATGTGAGATAGTTTCAGATCACAAAACCCACATTGTGTAACAGCACTTTCTGTGTAGCAGTTTAAACGACACTTCCTTAGTTCTATTAGTTAAAATAAACTGTTGGGCTCGGGACCAAACTTTTTTCTATGCTTTGGACCAACGTCCTCCAGTGGAACAGTGCAGGGGAAGTAGAGACGAGTTGGTCTGAAACAAGGATCTAACTTTAGAGTTTGAGCCTCTAGAAGTAGAAAAACAGACGTTTGGCCAGAGGAAGCTGAGTTGGCTCAATCATTCACCTCAGTAACATGTTCAGGCCACAAGCATACAATAGAGAAGGGTTTGGGCTAACAGGGATTTTATACTTTGTGAGTAATTCTGCATAACTGTATAAAAGTCCTTCTTTATTTATTTATTTATCAAAGAGCTGACTGACCAAAATAATACCATTATTAAAGCATATATCATAAAATAAAGTCTTGTTCTTAAAGACAATTTTGTGTCTTTTTGTAGTTATCTTGTGTCTTATTTTAGTCATCTTGTGTCTTTTTTGGTCAGTTTGTGTCTTTTTTCAGTCATTTTGTGTTTTTGGGCCATTTTGTTTCTTTCTTTAGTCATTTTGTGTCTTTTTTTAGTCATTTTGTTTCTTTCTTTAGTCATTTTGTGTCTTTTTTTAGTCATTTTGTTTCTGTCTTTAGTCATTTTGTGTCTTTTTTTGGTCATTTTGTTTCTTTCTTTAGTCATTTTGTGTCTTTTTGTGGAGAGAAGTTGTGTTTGTCCTCTTCAGTGTGTGACGTCAGAACGGTAGAAGCCGCGTCACAGATCGGGCGCCTCTTGTTGCCGCGCATGCGCAGTGGGTGTGACGCCGGCAGCGTGTGTGTGTGTGTGTGTGTGTGTGTAGAAAACAAACGTTAGCTGTTAACGAAGATGAGAGCAGAGCTGGAGGAGCAGCACTGAGGCTTCCTGCTCTATAACCGCCTCTATAACCGCCTCTATAACCGGGACTAACCGGGACTAACCGGGCCTGGGACCGGCTCTAACCGGAGGACCGGCGGGGAGCGTTTCTCTTCCCGGCTAGCAGCTTTAACGGACTGAAGGTAACAGCAGCTAGCCCCGTTAGCCCCGCGGCTAGCAGCGGAGCTAGCAGCAGTTAGCATGTAGCTGTCACACTAACAGCTTATTGTTTACACCACTAATACTAATATATATATACTATATATACTAACACTGGGCTCACTCCAAACCAGTCCCCAGTCCCAGACTAGAAACTGGAAGTCCGGCCAGTAAAACCAGTTCTACAGGAAAAGAAACATCACCATAATGTAGTAAACTCAGTCCTCAATACACATATAGAGATGCAATATATTTACGGCCACTAGCGGGATTCTGGGGGCGCTGTTTCTCAGTAAAGAGGTCAGCAAGCAGACCCAGTTACATGTAGACATAAATAAGTCATTAATAATCCATGATTAATGTGTGATTAACTAAATGAAAACTGATAGAGCTGATAAATGTAATTATTATAATAAATAGGACATAAATGAATATGATGAATTCATTTCTAAATGTTCCTTTCCTTTATTCTTCCTTAAATCTGTTTTTACTGTAAAATAGTCAACTTTTCATGTGATAAAAACAGAAACCCTTTTTCAGCTTTGTGAGGGGCATTTTGTGGCGTCTTCTCTTTTTATTGTTGTTGTTTTCAACACAAACCACTGCACACACAAAATTGCATGGTAGGTAAACATGCTAAAGGAAGTCTAGTTGTAGTCTTGTAAATATTGACCCTGAAAGGTTCCCAGTCTTGGTAGAATCTCAGTGTGAGACTAGAAACTGTAAACAGTCTTTAGATGGGACACGATGGTCTCCCAGGAGTCTCTCAGTCTCTATTCTCAAAGTCTCCTGGTGTATATGGAGCATAACAGGTTATTGTTTACACCGCTAACAGGTTATTGTTTACACCACTAACAGGTTACTGTTTACACCACTAACAGGTTATTGTTTACACCACTAACAGGTTATTGTTTACACCACTAACAGGTTATTGTTTACACCACTAACAGGTTATTGTTTACACCACTAACAGGTTATTGTTTACACCACTAACAGGTTACTGTTTACACCACTAACAGGTTACTGTTTACACCACTAACAGGTTATTGTTTACACCGCTAACAGGTTATTGTTTACACCACTAACAGGTTACTGTTTACACCACAAACAGGTTATTGTTTACACCACTAACAGGTTATTGTTTACACCACTAACAGGTTATTGTTTACACCACTAACAGGTTATTGTTTACACCACTAACAGGTTACTGTTTACACCACTAACAGGTTATTGTTTACACCACTAACAGGTTATTGTTTACACCACTAACAGGTTATTGTTTACACCACTAACAGGTTACTGTTTACACCACTAACAGGTTACTGTTTACACCACTAACAGGTTATTGTTTACACCACTAACAGGTTATTGTTTACACCACTAACAGGTTACTGTTTACACCACTAACAGGTTATTGTTTACACCACTAACAGGTTACTGTTTACACCACTAACAGGTTACTGTTTACACCACTAACAGGTTACTGTTTACACCACTAACAGGTTATTGTTTACACCACTAACAGGTTATTGTTTACACCACTAACAGGTTACTGTTTACACCACTAACAGGTTACTGTTTACACCACTAACAGGTTACTGTTTACACCTCTAACAGGTTACTGTTTACACCACTAACAGGTTATTGTTTACACCACTAACAGGTTACTGTTTACACCACTAACAGGTTACTGTTTACACCACTAAATCTATAAATCCTGCAGCTCTACTCAGCACAATCTGTGCAGAATAACAGTTACTGACTTTGAGAATGACAGAAACCAGAAAGAGTTGACACAAAATGACCAAATAAGGTCACAAACCAGTTTTCTCCTCTTATTGAAGTATTGTCCTGTCTCCAGCTTTTCCTGTCCTCTCCTCTCTGCTCTGTGTAAACAGCCTCTCCTGTCCTCTCCCCTCTGCTCTGTGTAAACAGCCTCTCCTGTCCTCTCCCCTCTGCTCTGTGTAAACAGCCTCTCCTGTCCTCTCCTCTCTGCTCTGTGTAAACAGCCTCTCCTGTCCTCTCCTCTCTGCTCTGTGTAAACAGCCTCTCCTGTCCTCTCCCCTCTGCTCTGTGTAAACAGCCTCTCCTGTCCTCTCCCCTCTGCTCTGTGTAAACAGCCTCTCCTGTCCTCTCCTCTCTGCTCTGTGTAAACAGCCTCTCCTGTCCTCTCCTCTCTGCTCTGTGTAAACAGCCTCTCCTGTCCTCTCCCCTCTGCTCTGTGTAAACAGCCTCTCCTGTCCTCTCCCCTCTGCTCTGTGTAAACAGCCTCTCCTGTCCTCTCCTCTCTGCTCTGTGTAAACAGCCTCTCCTGTCCTCTCCTCTCTGCTCTGTGTAAACAGCCTCTCCTGTCCTCTCCCCTCTGCTCTGTGTAAACAGCCTCTCCTGTCCTCTCCTCTCTGCTCTGTGTAAACAGCCTCTCCTGTCCTCTCCTCTCTGCTCTGTGTAAACAGCCTCTCCTGTCCTCTCCTCTCAGCTCTGTGTAAACAGCCTCTCCTGTCCTCTCCCCTCTGCTCTGTGTAAACAGCCTCTCCTGTCCTCTCCCCTCTGCTCTGTGTAAACAGCCTCTCCTGTCCTCTCCCCTCTGCTCTGTGTAAACAGCCTCTCCTGTCCTCTCCTCTCTGCTCTGTGTAAACAGCCTCTCCTGTCCTCTCCTCTCTGCTCTGTGTAAACAGCCTCTCCTGTCCTCTCCTCTCTGCTCTGTGTAAACAGCCTCTCCTGTCCTCTCCCCTCTGCTCTGTGTAAACAGCCTCTCCTGTCCTCTCCTCTCTGCTCTGTGTAAACAGCCTCTCCTGTCCTCTCTGCTCTGTGTAAACAGGATCTGGCTTAGACTGGCTTCATGACAATCACCCATAAAGTGCTGAAGTGTGTAGAACAGGGGTCTCAAACTGGCGGCCCGCGGGCCAATTGTGGCCCTCATTATGATATTTTGTGGCCCCCAACTTGATATGAAAGTTTAATGTCAGTTTTATATGGCACTTTACCGTGTTTAATTACTTTTTTGGTAATTTTGTGTCTTTTTTGGTAATTCTGTGTATTTTTTAATCATTTTGTCTTTTGTCATTTTGTGTCTTTTTTTAAAGTAATTTTGTGTCTTTGGTAATTCTGTGTATTTTTTTGTCATTTTGCCTTTTTTTTTTGTCATTTTGTCTTTTTAGTAATTTTGTCTTTTTTTAAGTAATTTATTTTTTTTCTTGTCATTTTGTGTCTTTTTTTGGTCATTTTGACACTGCCTCCCGCGGCCCCCAGGTAATTAGAGTGTGAGACCCCTGGTGTAAAGACTCGTTGATCGGATCTTTTTCACCTTGTTGTTGTTGTTGTTGTTGTTGTTGCAGATGAGCGGCGAACCAAACGCCAACAAGGAGTTCATGGAGCAGCTGCGGATGCAGGAGCTGTACGGCCAGAGGAAGGAGGACGGCTCGGACCCCTTCACCTACACCGACCCCGAGGACGGGACCGTGTACGACTGGGACCACGACAGGAAGGCCTGGTTCCCCAAGGTACCCCCATATATTATATATACTACTACTTCATAACTAGGTCATTATTCTACTTTGGAAACTAGTTTGTTGGTTCTTATTTTACTTAGGAAAAAACTAGTTTAGTTTGATTTAGTTAATTAAGTCAAACATAAAATGTGATTCTGAATCTTTTTTGTGTCTTTTTAGTCATTTAGTGTCTTTTTTTAGTCATTTTGTGTCTTCTTATAATCACTTTGTGTATTTTTGCTCATTTTGTGTCTTTTTTAGTCCTTTAGTCCAACATAAAATGTGATTTTGAATCTTTTTTTTATTTTCAAAACACTATCATGCTCAATAAAGAATTTTAAATGTTTCAAATGTGACCTAACATATAAGAGGGTTCCATCCAGTTCTATAATTTTATACTAAATCTATTTGAGCTTGTCTCCAGTTTTACTGTTTTCTAGTCTGGATGTGATGAAGAAGTCTGAATGATTTGGAGCTTCTGGAGACTTTTTTGGGTTGAAGTGTGTTTTCCTCTCCAGATAACAGAAGACTTCATAGCAGCGTACCAGGCCAACTACGGCTTCACACAGGACGGAGATCCCCACGCAGACCCCGCTGCACTCAGCAGCTCCGACCCGCCCGCCGCCAAACCAGACGGCAACCTCAAAAAACCAGACGGCAACCTCAAACCAGACGGCAACCACAAACCAGACGGCAACCACAAACCAGACGGCAAGCAGAAAGCAGGAGAGCCGGCCCCGGAGCCACAGGAGAGTCCGGCTAAAGACGGCAAACAGAAAGGGGAGAAGAGGAAAGCAGAGGCAGGTAAAGGACGACCACAACCTGCAGTCACAATCATCATGTTCAGTCACTTTGTGTCTTTTTTTAGTTATTTTGTGTCTTTTGTTGTGTCTTTTTAGTCATTAGGGCCACGGGGCAATCGCACGAGCACTACTGTTATACTGTGGATTTCTTCTTCTTCCTCTTCCGGACGCAATTTCGTCCCACTACTAGTCTACAAATAACATACCAAAACGTGCGGTTTGATCGGGATCGGTGTGCTATTACTTTTCTCTACGGAATACGAATTTTTCGCGAAAAACTAAGCAAAATTTTGCATTGAAGTGAATGTGACGGCCAAAAAAATGAGCGTTAAAGAAAAATAATTGTAGATTTTTAAACGTCTACTCCTCCAGCATAATTTCACCTAGAGACTCCATTTAAACTTTAAACAGTAGACACAAGTCTTGTGTATCGGCGTATTAATCCACGTTTCGATAGGTCATATAGTTTTTTATCAATCCCTGTTCAATGACCATGATCATTTTTGGAGAAATTCTGAGATTAAAATGGGTGTGTATTGCACGGAATGTTCGTGTCAGAGTGTGTGACATCATCACCAGAGTGTAGAGGGAGAGAAAAAACTGTCAAAAAATACATTTGAAAACTGCGCTCCAGGCCGCAAATTCCACTCTACAGAAATAATTTATACATAGAAACGTAGGAAAATTAGTCTTCTCCCTCACAATCCTCTGGTAAAGCTGTCAGAGTTATAGTTTGGGCGTAGGACGCACAGATGATCCACCAACACCACCAACAGCCTCATTGGCTCCCATATTAAAAACGCAGGGAGATTTCTGTAGAAAAATATATTTAACAGTTTTTCAGATCGCTCTAACAAAGCTATTTCTTCATTTTCCTTCACAAAAACATATGTAGACGTTCAGGAAGAACTCAGGACGCTCAAAGTGAAGTCGGATCAATGATAGGTATTATGGTTTTGCCAAAAATGCTTTCTGTTCGAGGCCAGAAATTCCAGTCTGTCCACCTCTGGCTGCTGTATAAATAAATATTTGTAAAGGAATGCTTGTTGTAGGTGTGCTCCTTGTATATTATATAGTATCATAACATTACTAGTATTAATTGTTATAAATCTCTGAAGAATCTCATCATAGTGTACACAAACCGGCAGTAGTGGCCCTTTCACAGGACATTTTCTAGTTTTGTGTCTTTTGTTGTGTCTTTTTTAGTTATTTTGTGTCTTCTGTGTTTTTTTAGTCATTTTGTCTTCTCGATCTCAGATTCATATTCAGCATTTCAACATGAAGTTTGAATTAACAGCGTGTGATAAAGGCTTTTCTTTTTCCTCTGTGTTCTTGCAGGATGGTTCGATATCGATGACACTAAAAACACAAACGTCTACGTGTCAGGTTGGTGTCACAGACGCTTCTAGTCTTTTGGTCAAGAAGAAACCTGTCAGACGACGAGCTGGGTGATAGTTTTGGAATAATTTAATAATGAGAATTACTTTATATATAAAAACGGAGAGCAGTGAGTCACAGGGGGGAGAACACAGGAAAACATGGTTGAAACTTCTTTGTTGGTTATTATTTTACTTTGAAAACTAATTTGTTGGTTCATATTTTATTTTGAAATCTAGTTTGTTCCTATTTTACTTTTTTACTCTGTCTGTCTGTTTGTCTGTAGGCCTGCCTCCTGACATCAGCTCTGAGGAGTTTGCTGAGCTGATGTCTAAATGTGGGATCGTGATGCGGGACCCCATCACCGAGGAGTTCAAGGTGAAACTGTACAAGGACGGAGAGGGGAACCTGAAGGGGGACGGCCTCTGCTGCTACCTGAAGGTCAGTCTGTCCCTCAGCACCGTCTGACAGGCGGTCTGTCCCTCAGCACCGCCTGACAGGCTGAAGCTGTATCCCAATGTCAAGGCTCTTTCCTTGGTAGGATCCTTCCTTGGTAGGCTCCTTCCTTGGTAGACTCCTTCCTTGGTAGGATCCTTCACATTGGGATACAGCTAGTCTGTCCCTCGGTGCCGTCTGCCAGGCAGTCTGCAGGCCCTGACCGTGTGTGTGTGTGTGTTTGTGTGTGTGTGTGTGTGTGTGTGTGTGAGCAGAAGGAGTCGGTGGCGTTGGCGATGCGTCTCATCGATGACTCGGAGGTTCGTGGCTACAGGCTGCGGGTGGAGGCGGCGCGCTTTGAGCTGAAGGGTCAGTACGACTCCAGCAAGAAGAAGAAGAAGAACAAAGACTACAGGAAGAAGATGCAGCAGCAGCAGAAGTACACACACACACACACACACACACACACACACACACACACACACACACACACACACACACACACACACCCCTCCAGATGTTCCCCGTGTCTTTGGCTATAAATGCACCACAATTTATGTTTCTATCACCTATTATCTATTGTTAATGTGAAATTTAATCTAAAAACAGTCGTCACTGGCAGCCATCTTGAAAAATGGCCGCAATATTGAAAATTTGTCGTGCCTCCACATTTAATTTTTGTCATATTGAAAAGTCTTGATCCCTCCACATGTTCCCCATGTCTTTGGCTATAATTGTACCAAAAGTTTCTATCACCAATTATCTATTGTTAATGATGGCCGCCACATCTAATTTTCTTCTATATGCCTTTGGCTACAAGTGTACCAAATCTGACACTTTTATCATAAAATGCACAATCCTTCTGGTTATCTGCCCCACTACAATGATGTAACAACCATGTTCCAACATGCTAATAGTGTCTGCAATGACACAAAAGTCAGATAGCTGGTTAATCGATTGATGACTCGGTGCTTGTGGGTTCAGTGCTGCCTTTGATGTTATCCACCATGACATTTTGATTTCTAAGATATGCTTTTGACTCCTCTGTAATTCAGTGGCTTAGGAGCTATTTGTCTGACAGGCCACAGAGAGTATATTTTAATGGCGCTGGACTGTGGAGTCCCCCAAGGAAGCTGTCTAGGACCTCTTTTATTTTCAAATTTTACCAATGACATGCTGTATGTACTCAGTAACGCTGGGGTTCTGTCTCATGAGATCAGCTTATCATTTAACTGGATCAAAACAAATAAACTTATCCTAATTGACGGTGTGTGTGTGTGTGTGTGTGTGTGTGTGTGTGTGTGTGTGTGTGTGTGTGTGTGTGTGTGCAGACAGCTGGACTGGAGGCCAGAGAAGCAGGGGGAAGTGAGGAAGAGACACGAAAAAGTCGTCATCATCAGAAACATGTTCCACCCCAGTGACTTTGAGGTACACACACACTCACACACACACACACACACACACACACACACACACACACACTCTCTCCCCCAGTGTAACAGTGTGTGTGTGTGTGTGTGTGTGTGTGTGTAGGAGGACCCCCTGGAGCTGAACGAGTACCGGGAGGACCTGAGGACGGAGTGTGAGAAGTTCGGGGAGGTGAAGAAGGTCATCCTGTTTGATGTGAGTCACAGAGAAACCAGGATACTGACCCATAGACCTTTACTTTGAAAACTAGCTTCTTGGTTCTTATTTTACTTTGAAAAGTAGTCTGTTGGTTCTTATTTTACTTTTGAAACTAGTTTGTTGATTCTTATTTTACTTTGAAAACTAGTTTGTTGATTCTTATTTTACTTTGAAAACTAGTTTGTTGATTCTTATTTTACTTTGAAAACTAGTTTGCTGGATCTTATTTTACTTTATAAACCAGTTTGTTTGTTCTTATTTTACTTTGGAAACTAGTTTCTTGGTTCTTATTTTACTTTGGAAACTAGTTTCTTGGTTTTTATTTTACTTTTGAAACTAGTCTGTTGATTCTTATTTTACTTTTGAAACTAGTTTGTTGATTCTTATTTTACTTTGAAAACTAGTTTGTTGATTCTTATTTTACTTTGAAAACTAGTTTGTTGATTCTTATTTTACTTTGAAAACTAGTTTGCTGGATCTCATTTTACTTTATAAACCAGTTTCTTGGTTCTTATTTTACTTTGTAAACTAGTTTCTTGGTTTTTATTTTATCTTATAAACTAGTTTGTTGGTTCTAATTTTACTTTGAAATCCTGCAGAGACATCCTGACGGCGTGGCCTCGGTGGCGTTTAAGGAGGCGGAGCAAGCCGACGCCTGCATCCAGTCGTTTAACGGGCGCTGGTTCGGAGGACGCCAGCTGACGGCGCTGCTCTGGGACGGAGCCACCGACTACCAGGTCATTACTGATTAGTGATTACTGATTATTGATCTGAACTAACAGGAGGAAACACAGCATCGTACCAATGATTAAAGCAACTATTGATTACTAATCTTTGTGTGTGTGACCAGGTGGAGGAGACCACCAGGGAGCGTGAGGAGCGTCTGAAGGGCTGGTCCTCCTTCCTGGAGGGAGGGAAACCGGCTCCACAGGACGCCGCCAACGCCACCGGGCCAGCAGAGGGCGCCACCGCCACCACGGAACCCACACAACCCACACAACCCGAACCAGAACCAGAACCAGAACCAGAGGAAGCAGACTCTACAGACAGCAGCCTGGCAGGAAGTGACGACGAAGCAGCCTGAACACACACACACACACACACACACACACACACACACACAGGACTGTGGACTGAGAAACTCTGTTTTCTAACGTAGAAACATTAAAACATTCATTTTGTGTCTCTCGTCTCTGTGTCTTCAGTTTGTTTACCGTTTTCTGTTGATGAGTTTCCAAAGTAAAATAAGAACCAACTACTTTTCAAAGTAAAATAAGCATCAATTAACTAGTTTTCAAAATAAAATAAGAACCAACAAACTAGTTTCCAAAGTAAAATAAGAACCAACAAACTAGTTTCCAAAGTAAAATAAAAACCAACAAACTAGTTTCCAAAGTAAAATAAGAACCAACAAACTAGTTTCCAAAGTAAAATAAGAACCAACAAACTAGTTTCCAAAGTAAAATAAGAACCAACAAACTAGTTTCCAAAGTAAAATAAAAACCAACAAACTAGTTTCCAAAGTAAAATAAGAACCAACAAACTAGTTTCCAAAGTAAAATAAGAACCAACAAACTCGTTTCCAAAGTAAAATTAGAAACAACTAGTTTTCAAAGTAAATTAAGGACCAACAAACTAGTTTATAAAGTAAAATAAGAACCAACAAACTAGTTTCCAAAGTAAAATAAGAACCAACAAACTAGTTTCCAAAGTAAAATAAGAACCAACAAACTAGTTTCCAAAGTAAAATAAGAACCAACAAACTAGTTTCCGAAGTAAAATTAGAAACAACTAGTTTTTGAAGTAAAATAAGAACCAACAAACTAGTTTCCAAAGTAAAATAAGAACCAACAAACTAGTTTCCGAAGTAAAATTAGAAACAACTAGTTTTTGAAGTAAAATAAGAACCAACAAACTTGTTTCCAAAGTAAAATTAGAAACAACTAGTTTTTGAAGTAAAATAAGAACCAGAAAACTAGTTTCCAAAGTAAAATAAGAACCAACAAACTAGTTTATAAAGTAAAATAAGAACCAACAAACTTGTTTCCAAAGTAAAATTAGAAACAACTAGTTTTCAAAGTAAAATAAGCATCAATAAACTAGTTTTAAAAGTAAAATAAGAACCAACAAACTAGTTTCCAAAGTAAAATAACCAACAAACTAGTTTCCAAAGTAAAATAAGAATAAACAAACTAGTTTCCAAAGTAAAATAAAAACAAACAAACTAGTTTCCAAAGTAAAATAAGAACAAACAAACTAGTTTTCAAAAGAAAATTAGAACCAACAAACTAGTTTTCAAAGTAAAAGCATCAGTTGCTGCTGCTGGCCAGGCGGGGGGGCGCTGCAGGCCTGCTGCTGCTTTGGATGGGAGAGAAAATGTATGGAAATAAAAACATTCACATGGTGTCACACACACAAACACACAACACACAAACTGACACCACACAAACACACACACTGTGCTGAGTGGAACCATATGCTGACAGAGAATAATGGGAAACTGAATTGTTTGATTTGTTTTGTGTGTGTGTGTGTGTGTGTATCTGTGTGTGTGTTTGTGGACGACATTTATTTCAGCTGTGTGAATGTTGAGTCACGACCTCTGAACTCTCCCATGGGAAGAGAGGAGCTGTATCCTGTGATCTACACAGACACACACACACACACACACTCACAGTCACACACACAGTCTCACACACACACACACACATGCATACACACGCACACACACACACACAGTCTCACACAGTCACACACACAGTCTCACACACACACACACACATGCATACACACGCACACACACACACACACAGTCTCACACACACACACAGTCTCTCACACACACACACAGTCTCTCACACACACACACACACACACATGCATACGCACACACACACAGTCACACACGCAAACACAGTCACATACACACGCACACACACACAGTAACACACACACACAGTCTCACACACACACACACACGCATACACACGCACACACACACAGTCACACACATGCACACACACACACACAGTCACACACACAGTCACACAAACACACACAGTCACACACACAGTCACACAAACACACAGTCACACAAACACACACATAGTCACATACACAGTCACACAAACTCACACAAACACACACAGTCACACAAACACACACAGTCACACACATGCAAACACACACAGTCACACACACACATGCAAACACACACAGTCACACACACAAATGCAAACACACACACACAGTCACACACACACACACACAGTTACACACAGTCACACACACACACCTACACACCGATCTGTTACTTTAATTGTCGACTTCATCACCTAAACCCTGAGAGTCACTAATATGTGTGTGTGTGTGTGTGTGTCTGTTTCTTTATGTGTGTGTGTGTGTCCTCAACCCACCAAATGAAAGTAACATTAATATTTTCAGATGTTAAAGTGGTGTGTGTGTGTGTGTGTGTGCGTGCGTGTGTGTGTGTTGTTTTCCTCATCTGTATCTTCTTCTAAAGTTATAATAATAATATTACAATAACTCTAAATGACCGCTAGGAGTCAATGAGAGAATGAATGATGTAAACAGACAGATGTGTGTGTTAGTGTTGTTATATGAGCTACACATCAGCGTGTGTGTGTTGTTGTCAGTTGGAGCTGCTGTTGTTCCTCTTCATCCTCTTCATCACTATACCGTTTATATATATTTAATCACACACACACACACACACACAAACATATATAAATACACACACAGCTGCAGAGGAGGATACATCTGCAGGCATTTCCTGTCACACACACACACACACACACACACACATAGAGAGACACACACACAGTCACAGTCACACACACACAGAGAGAGACACACACACACAGAGACACACTCACACACACACATAAAGACACACACAGAGAGACACACACACACACACACACATAGAGAGACACACACAGAGACACACTCACACACAAACATAGAGAGACACACACACATAGAGACACACACACAGAGACACACACACACATAGACACACACACACACACACACATAGAGAGACACACACACACACAGACACACACACAGACACACACACACACAGATACACACAGACACACACACAGAGAGACACACACACACAGACACACACATGCACACAGACACAGACACACACACACAGAGACACACTCACACACACACATCTGTGTGTGTGTGTGTGTGAGTGTGTCTCTGTGTGTGTGTGTCTGTGTCTGTGTGCATGTCTCTGTGTGTGTGTGTGTGTGTCTGTGTGTGTCTCGCTGTGTGTGTCTCTGTGTGTGTGTGTGTGTGTGTGTGTGTCTCTATGTGTGTGTGTGAGTGTGCTCTATGTGTGTGTGTGTGTCTGTGTGTCTGTGTGTGTGTGTGTGTGAGTGGTGCCTCTATGTGTGTGTGTGTGTGTGTCTGTGTGTGTGTGTGAGTGTGTGTGTGAGTGTGTGTGTGTGTGTGTGCAGCCTGCAGCAGGTTCAGTATCATTTATTGATTTTCTGTCTCTCAGATTCACCTGGAAACTCTCCAGTTAGTGTGCTGCTCCACATAGATAATAATATTATATACACACATACATGTATACATATATATATATATATATATATATATATATATATGTATACATGTATGTATGTCAGGCCAGAGAGTTTCTCTGACTGAGAAATAAAACTTTTAGAATCACCTCACTGACTCTGTGTTTTAACCCTTCAGAGTACCATGCGTTCTACTCTCCAGTGTTTTCCTCGTGTGCTTTTTGGTTTTGACCCTTGCCTGTTTTTGGACTCTGCCTTGCCCCCGTTTGGATGGTTTGCTGCGTGCTGCGTTTGAGTCCTGTATCTGTGCTGCACACTCTGGAGGCAGATGCAGGAGGCAACCAGTGTTTAATCACAGGCAATGGTTCGGTACACGGGCAGGCAAACCATCCAAAGGGGGGCAAGGCAGGCAAACCATCCAAAGGGGGGCAAGGCAGAGTCCAAAAACAGGCAAGGGTCAAAACCAAAGAGCACACGAGGAAAACACTGGAGAGTAGAACACCTGGTACTCTGAAGGGTTAAAACAGCGTCAGTGAGGTGATTCTAAAAGTTTTATGCGTTTGAGTCCCGTATCTGTAATGTGTAACAGTCCGATCTGGCAGCCACGGACCCAGCAGACTGAGTCTGAGCTTCTGTCCAGGAGAACCAGCAGGAGGCTCAGCTGTCTGTTTGGTGGTCAGTGAGCTCAAGGACCGCCAACAGAGTCTCCAGGCCTCGGTCGGGAGGAGGTAGGACCCCTGAGGACCCAGATCCAGCAGCTGGTGACTCGGCTGGAGACCCTCTCCGTACTTTCACCTCCGGTGATAACTCCTGCTGCTCCTCCTCTCCTGTGGTCTCTTAGCTCCAGCTGCTCCCCTGGAGGCGCCGCCGGATTGATTCTCCGGTGAGGTGTGCAGGTGCCGACCGTTCCTGGTCCAGTGTGGGCTTCACTTCGAACTCCACGCCGGGAGTTTTCCCTCCGAGGAGCGAAGGAGGCGTTCGCAGAGTGGAGGCTGGACTGGGACTCTCCCAGCTGAACTCCCTGGAGAGCTTCATGGACTCCCTGAGGAGGTTTTTGACTCCATGAGGAGGTTTTTGACTCCCTGAGGAGGTTTTTGACTCCAGCGCTCCCAGCCGCGAGGCGGCCCGGGCTCTGATGTCACTAGGGCCGGACGCCGCGTGGCCGATTATGCCACTGAGTTCCGCACATCAGCGGCCGACGGCGGGTGGAACTCGTCATCGCTGTTTGGCGCTTTCCTTCCTGATCTCTCCGCCGCCATTAACCCTTAATAGGACACTCTGTGAGATACTTGCAAATTTCAAGTACATACCGCCTGAATGTGTCAAAAAAACATACGGACCCGGGGGAGGGGGTCCGTAAATCTGCGAAATACAAAAAAAAATACAAAAATAAAATAAAACACCCTTCATCCAGAGTTCAACCAACAGTCTTGTGTCTTGCTTCCTTTTTTCGGAGAATGTTCCGCGACTGCAGATAGTTCTGTCACATTGTAATGAATATTAATTTAGTCAGGATATTAAAATGTGTTTTCTCAACTTCTAACATTTTGATCTGATCGTGTTTAAGGCCCAGAGACGTTATTACACCATCGTTTCCTTTAGTTTCTTCTTCATGTTAATATCTGGTTCAACTACAGGGACAAAGATAATAACAACAATATGTGAGAGCTGATATCTGGACATCAACATGCTTTATTGATCAGGAGGTTATTATCTAGAAATAAAGAGAGAAAGAAACTCCTCCTCCTCCTCCTCTCCTCTCCTCCTCCTCTCCTCCTCCTCCTCCTCCTCTCCTCTCCTCCTCTCCTCCTCTCCTCCTCCTCCTCCTCCTCTCCTCTCAATCCTCCTCCTCTCCTCCTCCTCCTCCTCCTCCTCTCCTCTCCTCCTCCTCCTCTCCTCTCAATCCTCCTCCTCTCCTCCTCCTCCTCCTCCTCCTCTCCTCTCCTCCTCCTCCTCTCCTCTCAATCCTCCTCCTCTCCTCCTCCTCCTCTTTTCCTCTCCTCTCAATCCTCCTCCTCCTCCTTCTCCTCTCCTCCTCTCCTCTCCTCCTCCTCCTCCTCCTCCTCCTCCTCCTCCTCCTCCTCCTCTCCTCCTCTCTCCTCCTCTCCTCTCCTCCTCCTCCTCCTCTCTCTCCTCTCCTCCTCTCCTCTCCTCCTCCTCCTCCTCTCCTCCTCTCCTCCTCCTCCTCCTCCTCCTCCCTGTGGAGCTCTTCATGCTGATTGGCTCCCTGAGGACCGATGGTGGTCTCCTCACACACACTTTGACTCCTCTTCAGACAGCAGTGGTCTCTGCGGGGCCCCGCGGCATTCTGGGTACCAACGACACCGGGCAGGGCCACGGTGTTAAGTGTGTGTGTGTGTGTGTGTGTGTGTGTGTGTGTGTGTGTGTGTGTTGCCTGAGTGGGGTCAGATGTTAAGTGGTGTATTAATCAGTAGTAATTGTGTGTGTGGTCCATTAAGAGAAGAGACGGGATTAAAAGTGTGTGTGTGTGTGTGTGTCTCTGTGTGTGTGTGTGTGTGTGTGTGTGTGTGTGTGTGTGTCTCTGTGTGTGTCTGTGTGTGTGTGTGTCTCTGTGTGTGTGTGTGTGTGTGTGTGTGTGTGTCTGTGTGTGTGTGTGTGTGTCTGTGTGTGTGTGTGTGTATCTGTGTGTGTGTGTGTGTGTGTATCTGT
Source organism: Centropristis striata (assembly GCF_030273125.1). Taxonomy (NCBI): domain Eukaryota; kingdom Metazoa; phylum Chordata; class Actinopteri; order Perciformes; family Serranidae; genus Centropristis; species Centropristis striata. Next base: position 645,475 of record NC_081531.1, on the reverse strand, counting down.
GTGTGTGTGTGTGTGTGTGTGTATCTGTGTATCTGTGTATGTGTGTGTGTGTGTGTGTGTGGGAACAGAGAAGTGAAACTGGTGTGAATGTGTTGTAACTGAAGCTGTTGTGGATCTTTTTATAAACGTGTTTTTCTTCATGAATATCAACCGTCTCTACACACACACACTCACACATACACACAGACACACACACACACACAGACACACACACACACACACAGATACACACACAGAGATACTAACTGTAGTAAAGAGTCGCTGAGTTTATATTAATAAATTAATAAAGTGTGTAATTATGAATAAAAAGGAATAAAAAGTGATTGATGGAACAGTTTCTGTCTCTACATTTATGTTTATAAACAATGATTGTAATTATATATATTATTATAAAAAGGTGAGGTCATTTATTTGTTTCTCATGGAAGAGGAGGAGAGAGGAGGGGGAGAGGAGGAAGAGGATGAGAGAGGATGAGGAGGAAGAGGAGGAGGAGAGAGAGGAGGAGGAAGAGGATGAAGAGGAAGAGGATGAGAGAGGATGAGGAGGAAGAGGAGGAGGAAGAGAGAGGAGGAGGAGGACTCCTCCAGCAGACAGATGGTTGTGTGACTCCTGCTGAGAGAAGGATGAACCTTCCTCTCTCTCTTTCTGTTTGTTTCTCATCACTCAGTTACTCTTCATCACTCTGTCTCCTCCTCCTCCTCCTCTCTCCTCTCCTCCTCCTCCTCCTCTCCTCCTCCTCCTCCTCTCTCCTCCTCTCCTCCTCCTCCTCCTCTCTCCTCTCCTCCTCCTCCTCCTCTCCTCCTCCTCCTCCTCCTCCTCTCTCCTCCTCCTCCTCTCTCCTCTCCTCTCCTCCTCCTCCTCTCTCCTCCTCCTCCTCTCTCCTCCTCTCCTCCTCCTCCTCCTCCTCCTCCTCTCTCCTCCTCCTCCTCCTCCTGAGTTCAGGATGAAATGAATGAACTTAAGTACTCTGATCATTAATTTGATGCATAAAATGATAAAAATATTTGATAGATTTTGCATTTTAAAGAAGTGAAAACACACAAAGTTATATAGTTTATTCATGTGTTTAATATTAAAAATTATCTTTTTTCCCTTTTTCTTGTTTGGCAAAGTATATTATTATTATTATTATTATTATTTTGATATGAATCAGTTATTGAATAAAAAACCTTAAAAATATTCATGTGTATGAATATATTATCACATTTTGAACAACTTCCAATATCACAGTCATAACAATAATAATAATAATAATAAAATAATAATAATAACAATAATAATGACAATAATAATAATAACAATAAAATAATAATAATAGGTTCATGAGTATCTATAAATAAAATGCATTATTATAATAACACATTTACTAAATTAATTTATTATGAAACTTCTATACAAACAAAGATATTTATAATAATTAATGAGACATTTCGTGACATATTCAACATGTTTCTGATGATCTTTGTGTTTCTTCAGTCTGATCCTGAATATTATTATAATAATAATAATAATAACAGCAGTATTTATTTTAATTTTAATTTTTGTATTTTATTTTATTAACTCTTTGCTGTTTGTTGCTGTGATGCAGAGAGAGAGCAGCAGGGGGCGCTGGGGCTCTGTCTCATACATGTATAATATAATATTATATATATATATATATATATATATATATATATATATATATAGTATTATTTAATTGTTTAATGTTCTTGAATGTTAAATTACAGTGAATTCTATGTAAAAATACAGAAAATATTCATTGAATGTAAAAAACTTTTTTTGTTTTCTGACATTAAAACTTTAAATTAATGAAACAACCAGTAAAAAGTCAAAAAACTGTTTTTATTCCACATATAATATTCATTAATTTCAGGTATTATTATCTGTATTTTTAAATAAACATTGACGGTTGTTTGCTGTTTTTTCATGATCAAACTTTTGAAGTTTCTTTACACAACCTCTAAACAGGTTTTTTTCACTGTTTACTTTTATTCAGTTATTTTTACAGTTGTTTTTTACAGTTTTCAAAGTCATTTTACAGATGTTTACAGTTTTTTTTTTTTACAGTTTTTACTTTTTTGCACTTTCTTTTACAGTTCCTTTTAACAGGTTGTTTTATTTTATTATTTTTTTTAAATAATTTTCCATATTTTTCCTTTTTCAAACATATTTTTACAGTTATTTTGACAGTTATTTTTACATTACGTATTTTTCTGAACTTTTTTACAGTTATTTTTAACAGGTTTTTTCCTACAGTTGTTTTTTTTTATAATTTTTCCATATTTTTACAGATTGTCTTTTACTTTAAAAAAGCATTTTTTTAAGTCATTTTACATATTTCTACAGTTTTTTTTACAATAGTTTTTTACATTATGTATTTTCTGCACTTTTTTTACAGTTTTTTTTTTTTTTTTTACAGTTTTCTAAACAGGTTTTTTAAAGTCATTTTCCATATTTTGACAGTTTTTCTTTTACATTAGTCCCAGTTCAAGTCAAATGCAGACAGTATGTCCTACATGAAGACACCAGAGCTGTATGAAGAGTAATAAACAGTCATTAGTGCTGTATGAAGAGTCATTAGTGCCGTATGAAGTGTCATTAGTGCTCCAGTGTTGATGGACTTTTAACTCAACATGTTGTGAATAAAATCTCTTTGTGCTGATAAACTGCTGACACGTCACATATTTACTCTAAAACTCATCAGCTGATCCCTCGAGACAAAACATCATTATTAATATTCTGCTTATGAGCATACGTCGACTGTTTGTTTTCATCAGAGCTGTGTGTGTGTGTGTGTGTATGTGTATGTGTGTGTGTGTGTGTGTAATGACAGTGTGAAAAGTGTCACTTTTCAAACAAA
>NC_081531.1:620115-640115 GCF_030273125.1 Centropristis striata | reverse complement strand
CTGCATTCTAATGAGATTCCAGCAGGGGGCGCTAAGAGTGGCTGCTGAAGCATTTGGTTCCATTCATTTCAATGCAAAATGAGAAAACTTGTCACTTGATTTTTTTAGCTCAGAAATGTTTTTCAGGACAACACTATGGTCCCAATCACTAGTAAACAATCTGATGTTAATAGTGTAAATAATGGCCCCATTTAGCAGAAAACAGAAGATAAAGAATCGTATGATTTGGGGCGGGGCTACCTTTGATTGACAGGTCACTGACAAGGCGAGCCGTCATCAGGAGAGAAGCAGAACGATGCGTATCCACGGCAACGTGTCAATAAAGTTATATATAACGTTATATAGATATAAAAAAGGAGGTTTAGTGGTTTGGTCTCATAACTTTGATCCTTTGACTGTATTTTGACTTAATGACGTATTATCTGAAGGTTTTGTTCATTAAATGTCTTGTTCAGCGTTTGGTTGGACTAACAGACACTCCAAGGAGTCGCTGCTCAGTTTACTGAGGTCACTAACAACATTTAAACTAGCATCAGTTAATGCTAACAGCTAATGCTAAGGACCACAAGAACCACCTAAAGGACCATAGAACCACCTAAAGGACCCGTAGAACCACCTAAAGGACCCGTAGAACCACCTAAAGGACCCGTAGAACCACCTAAATGTCAGTTTTCTGAGGTCAGTAACAACATTTAAACCAGCATCAGTTAATCTAACATGAGTGAGTCAGGTTGAGGTGTAGAGAGGCTGTAGTCAGTGATCAGATCCCTCTCCTCCTCCTCCTCCTCTCCTCCTCCTCCTCCTCCTCTCCTCCTCCTCCTCCTCCATATGCTCTGATCCCCAGATCAGAAACAAGATGGAGACTAAGAGTGGAACCCTGAACTGATGCTTCCAACGGGGCCAAACCAACCAGACGCCACTACGAACAGTATTAATATACAGTCTGTGGTTTCTTATTAATATATAGACTATTTATTATTAGTTATCAAGGCTGTGGTTTATTATTAATCTACAGTCTATATGTCCCCAACGAGTCTCACTGTTTATTACTGGGACTCTCTAACACAGAAGGAACAAGATGAGAAAACTATTCACCAGCTTGGTCTTATCTGTGTGTGTGTGTGTATGTGTGTGTGTGTGTGTGTGTGTGTGTGTATGTGTGTGTGTGTGTGTGTGTGTGTGTGTGTGTGTCTCACTCGAATGAAATCATGTTTTCATCACACCAGTTGCTGTGACCAGCAGCTCACCTGACAGACACCACCATTAACACACACACACACACACACAACAGTGTGTGTGTGTGTGTGTGTGTGTGTGTGTGTGTGTGTGCTGACAGAGCCTCTGCAGGGCTGGGACCCCTCCCCCCTCTAATAACTGGTCTTTATGGTCTCCAGGGTCTCTGTCTCCATCTGTGAGGACAGACGTCTATAAAACATTTTATAAATATTTTAAACCCCAAACAAGTCGTTTATCCTCCGTCCTGCTGCTGCTCAACCTGTCTCACCCCCTCCTGTCCTCTCTGTCCTCTCTGTCCTCTCTGTCCTCTCTGTCCTCTTTCTGTCCTCACAGAGAAGTAAGAAACTGAAGTTCTGATTCCTGCCGACTAACAAACAGAGACACTGGGACGGAGCAGAGAAAAATAAATTTGAAAACTGCGCTCCAGGCCGCAAATTCCACTCTACAGAAATAATTTATACATAGAAACGTAGGAAAATTAGTCTTCTCCCTCACAATCCTCTGGTAAAGCTGTTAGAGTTATAGTTTGGGCGTAGGACGCACAGATGATCCACCAACACCACCAACAGCCTCATTGGCTCCCATGTTAAAAACGCAGGAAGATTTCTGAAAAAGGAAGATGGAACAGTTTTTTTAGATCACTCTAACAAAGCTATTTCTTCATTTTTCTTCACAAAAACATATGTAGACGTACAGGAAGAACTCAGGACGCTCAAAGTGAAGTCGGATCAATGATAGGTATTATGGTTTTGCCAAAAATGTTTTCTGTTCGAGGCCAGAAATTCCAGTCTGCCCAGCTCTGGCTGCTGTCACTGTTCAGGAACATTCTACAGCTGCAGTTAATTCTGTTGATTGCTCTGCTCTGATTGGTCGACCACAACGCCTTTGATGCTTTTATCCTTTGATGTATCTCTCACAGAAAGAGAGAACCACACACACACACACACACACACACACATGTTGAGGTTAAAGGTCATAGGTTGCTGTATAAATAAATACTTGTAAAGGAATGCTTGTTGTAGGTGTGCTCCTTGTATATTATATAGTATCATAACATTACTAGTATTAATAGTTATGAATCTCTGAAGAATCTCATCATAGTGTACACACACCGGCAGTAGTGGCCCTTTCACTATTTACCCAGAGGACATTTTCTAGTTATTATTATTATTATTATTATTATCATGAAGTCATGCTTTGGATCTTTTAGTGACTCCAGAGGGTTAAATTATTATTTATTTTTCTAGTTATTGACATAAACGTTGAGGTTTGGATGTCTTCAGTCTGATCTTCTGCTCGTCTCCGGGGGAGACGGGATGCCGCCTGTTGCCGGGCAGAGCCGCCTGTTGCCGTGGATAAGTTTGGACTCGATGATGTCACTCGGGTCAAACGGTGGAAAGATTCCCAACCAGGACCTGAGAGAATTACAAGGACCTGAGAGGATCACTGGAGAAAGTTTGTTAACCTGCTTTATCTGTCCACAGACAGCAGCTGACACACACACACACACACACACACACACACACACACACACACACAGAGACACACATACACACACACACACACATTATGTGTTGGTATATTTACATTATTGTTCATATTTTAATGTGTTTTATTTTATTTTTTTCTGTTATAAAGACTGAAAGCTTTAATATCAACATGTGACACACACTCATTGATTTAGAAGAGACGTGTGTGTGTGTGTGTGTGTGTGTGTGTGTGTGTGTGTGTGTGTGTGACAGTAATGTAATAAAAGCTGCAGCTGTAAAATACTGAAAAATATACTGTAGAATACTGATATAATAAATAATAAATAAATATAATAAAATACTGATAAAAACACTGATATAAATACTATAAAAATAATGTAATAAATACTGATATAACTATTATAAAAATACTGATATAAATACTGTAAAAATAAAGATATAAATACTATAAAAATACTGATAAAAACACTGATATAAATACCATAAAAATACTGTTATAAATACTGATATAAATAGTGTAAAAAAAACTTTTAAAAAACTGATAAAAATACTAATATAAATAGTGTAAAATGCTATAAAATACTGATATGAGTACTGTAAAAATACTGTTGTAAATACTGTGATACTGTGTGTTTTATCTGTGTTCTGTGTTTATTTCTCTATGAAGACGTTTCTTCGTGTCTGAACATGAAACAGAGACGACTTCATCACTTTACTGTTAATATTAAAGCTGAAATATGATCAATAACACATCGTTATATTTACAGCGTCTCACTGTTAGTGAGTCCACGAACATGAAGATCTCTGCTCTCACTAACGGCAGCATGTGTGTGTGTGTGTGTGTGTGTGTGTGTGTGTGTGTGTGTGTGTGTGTGTCTCTGTGTGTGTGTGTGTGTGTGTGTGTGTGTGTGTGTGCTGAGCAGAGAACTAAAGTGCCATTTATAGCTGTCACACACTGACAACCATTACTGGTGCATTTACAGTGCTCTCAGCACCGACTGTCAGGAAGACTCTCTCACACACACACACACACACACAGACACACACACTCACACACACACACACACACACACTCACACACACACACACACACTCACACACACACACACACTCACACCGTCCCCTCCACCTGACGGAGCCTAATTATCGACACCTCTCCCTGTCGGATGAAACAAAAAGCTGCTCTATTTTCAGACTGATGGAGTCTGATGTGTCTCTGTCGTTTCTTCTTCTTCTCCCCTTCTCGCCGTCTTTTGTCGTCTCCACGCGGCGCCTCAGCCCCCCCCCCCCCCCCCCATAGCGTTTGATTCCCCTCTCGTTAAATAAGACTCAAATTAAAACAGACAATGAGGAAAGTTTCCCCTCACAGACACTTTCATTTGTTGTGATTGTTATTCACAGTCATGGATGGCACTGTCTCTGTGTGTGTGTGTGTGTGTGTGTGTGTGTGTGTGTGTGTGTGTGTGTGTGTGTGTGTGTGTGTTCACAGTGGAAACAGCAGCGAGTGCCATCCTGCTTCATTACTTGTCAAACACAAGAGCCGTGCTCTCCCCTGGCCCAGCACTGTGTTTTAGTGTGTGTGTATGTGTGTGTGTGTGTGTGTGTGTGTGTGTGTGTGTGTGTGTGTGTGTGTTTAGGATCAAGTGGAGTGTTTTATAGGAGGTCAAGTCAACGTATCCAGGCTCTGATTCATTTTTTGTCCCTCTGCCCTCCTGATGCAACCAGCACCACAATAATGACATCCTCTGTGTGTGTGTGTGTGTGTGTGTGTGTGTATCTGTGTGTGTGTGTTTGTGTGTGTGTGACAACAATACATCTCTCCAGGACATTTCTGTGCTGTGTGTTCAGTTTTGGATGGAAGAGGAATGCATCGAAAAAACTGATTTAACCAACCGTACGACCAGCACCACACCGCGCCGTGTGTGTGTGTGTGTGTGTGTGTGTGTGTCTGTGTGTGTGTGTGTGTCTCTGGTGTGTGTGGTTGTTGGCACTCTCTGGTGAGTAGATCACATTTCAGAACATTCCTGAGCCATGTAAACATTTATACACAAGCAAAAAGAAAATCACTCTCACACACAGACACACACACACACACACACACTGACACACACACACACACACACACACACTGTGGAGGAATGCTTGGTAAATAAAGGCGTCGGTGCAGAGAGCTGAGCGTTCACACATCACCGTACGTCACAAAGTGATCACCGTGTTCACCTTTCATCTCACACACACACACAGACACACACACACACACACACACACACACACACACACACACACACACACCCCGTAGGTGCAATGATCGACTGTGATGTGGAGTTTAAACAGGGTTCATCTCCCGGGTGGCAACAAAAGTGAAACATTTCAGTTTTTAACGTAACTTCCACCTTTTACATAACTTTTGTTTTGTGCATAACATCTGTTTTTTCATTACTTCCATTTTCTTCGTAAACTGTTTTTTTTTTTTTTTTTACGTATCTTCTGTTTTTTACATTACTTTCATTTTTTTCGTAACTTCTGTATTTTTTTTTTTACATATTCACGTTTTTTTGTAACTTCCACCTTGACTTCCTTTTTTTACGTAATTGTTTTTTCATTACTTCTGTGTTTTACGTAACTCCAGTTTTTTGGTAACTTCCACTTTTTAACTAACTTCTGTTTTTATGTCACTTCTGGGGTTTTTTTTTTTTTTAATAACTTGTTTTTTTATGTAACTTACATTTTTTTGCGTAACTTCCACTTTTCACGTAACTTCTGTTTTTTTGCGTAACTTCCACTTTTTTCGTAACTTCTTTTTTTTTTTACATATTCCCGGTTTTTCGTAACTTCCACTTTGTTACTGACTTCCTTTTATTACGTAACTTCTGTTTTTTACCTTAACTTCAATTTTTTTCATGTAACTTCTGTTTTTATTTTTTTTTACTTAACTTCTGTTTTTTTTCATAACTTCCATTTTTTCGTAACTTCTGTGTTTTACGTAACTCCAGTTTTTTGGTAACTTCCACTATTTAACTAACTTTTGTTTTTTATGTCACTGTCGTTTCCTACGTTTCTGCCCTAAACCTGCTCAGCTGTTTGTAGCTTAAACTCACAGAAACTGCAGCTTTGTTTGTCCTTATACCAAATGCTCATAGGAGTCTATGGGTGGAGCCAACAGACGGTCTGTTCTGTCGTTCAGGTTGGAGATCTGGTGGTTTGATTGAGAGGGTCTGAGTCTGGTGTTTCTGCAGTAATTCATCTTTTATTTAGAAACCTGTGGTATTTTCTATTAAGCTAGAAACAGACTGAATGACATCACACAGAGACCACCAGCAGAGTCTGATAATAATAACAATAATAATAATAATAATAATGATAATAATAATAATACATTTTATTTGAGTCTGAACTGTCTCTGCTTGTCTTTCCTCTTCTTGTAAACTCATATCTTCTGTACAGACACACAGTGAACTCTTTCACCTTCAGAGGGAGTCAGTCTTTATGCTGAGCTCAGCTTCTTCTGCTACAGTAAACTTTTATTTTTAACGTAATTCCACTTTTTACGTAACTTCGTTTTTTTTAACGTAACTTCTGTTTTTTATGTAACTTCTGTTTTTTTACTTAACTTCTGTTTTTTTTTTATACCTAACTTCTGTTTATTTTATTACTTCCAATTTTTACGTAACTTCTACTTTTTACGTAAATTCCGTTTCTTAATTGAATTCTGTTTTTTTTTTACGTAACTTCTGTTAATTTTTACTGAGCTTCTGTTTATTGAATTACTTCCAATTTTTTACGTAGCTTCCAACTTTTTTTCCGTGACTTCTGTTATTTACGTAACTTCTGTTTTTTATGTAACTTCTTTTTTACTTCTGTTTTTTTATGTAACTATAATTTTTACGTAACTTCTGTTTGTTTACGTAACTTCTGTTGTTACACGTAACTTCCATTTTTTACATAACTTCCACTTTTTACGTAACTGTAGTTTGTTAAGTACTATTCTTTCATAACTTGTTTTTAACATAACTTCTGTTTTTTTTTTACGTAACTTCTGTTTTTTTTACTTAACTTCTGTTTTTTTACATAACTTCCACTTTTTACGTAACTTCTTTTTTAAATAACTCCTATTTTTTCATAACTTCTGGTTATTTCATTACTTTCAATTTTTACGTAACTTCTACTTTTTACGTAAATTCCGTTTCTTAAGTAACTTCTATTATTTACATAACTTCTGTTTTTTTTACATAGCTTCAATTTTTTATGGAACTTCTGTTTTTTACGTAACTTCCACTTTTTACGTAACTTCTGTTTTTAAGTAACTCCTGTTTTTTCATAACTTCAGTTTATTTCATTTCTTCCAATTTTGGCGTAACTTCTACTTTTTTAACGTAAATTCTGTTTCTTAAGTAACTTATGTTATTTATGTAACTTCTGTTTTTTTAACCTAACTTCCATTTTTTATGTAACTTCTGTTTGTTTTTTTATGTAACTTCTGTTTTTCACGTAACTTCTGTTTTTCACGTAACTTCTGTTTTTTCATGTAACTTCCGTTTTTTATGGAATTCCATTTTTTACTTAACTTCTGTTACCTTTTGTACCTTCCAATTTTTTACGCAACTTTGGCTTTTTACAGAACTTCCACTTTTTACGCAACTTCCACTTTTTATGTAAATTCCGTTTTTTCTAAGTAGCTTCTGTTTCTACGTAACCTGTTATTTTGCGTAACTTCTGTTCTTTACACAACTTCCACTTTTTAAGTAACTTGTGTTTTTTACGCAACTTCAACTTTTTATGTAACTTCTGTTTTTTTTCATTACTTCCACTTTTTACGTAACTTCTGTTACTTTAAGCATCTTTAAGCAACTTCCACTTATACATAACTTCCACTTTTTACATATCTTCTGTTTTTTTTGAGTAACTTCTGGGGTTTTTTACGTAACTTCCACTATTTAAGTAATTTATGTTTTTTACTTAGTTTCCACTTTTTAAGCAACTTCCACTTTTTATGTAAATTCCATTTTTTAAATAACTTCTGTTTCTATGTAACTTCCACTCTTTACGGAACGTATGTGATTTTCATTACTTCCACTTTTTACCTAACTTCTGTTTCTACGTAACTTTCACTTTTTACGTAACTTCTGTTTTTTTCATTACTTCCACATTTACATAAATTCAGGTTCTTAAGTAACTTCTGTTTTTTACTTAACTTCTGTTATTTGATGTAACTTCCACTTTTTAAGTAACTTGTGGTTTTTTTCATTCGTTCCACTTTTTACATGAATTCAGTTTTTTAGTAACTTCTGTTTCTATGTAACTTCCACTTTTTTTACATAATTTATGTTTTTTACATAGTTTCCACCTTTTATGTAACTTCTGTTTTTTTTCTCGTAACTTCTGAGAGACGGGAGAGTTTGGAAATATTTGATTTATACTAAATCTGGACGCTCGTTCATTCACTCCTTTGGTTCCACAGCTCGTCTCATCTCACTGTCAAAGTTACTGAAGTTACATCAGCACACACACACACACACACACACACACACACACACACTCTCTCTCCGGTCTGCATCCATTCATCACGCTGCTCTCTCGCCCCACGCTGCTCTGCAGAGGTAAATAAATAAACAGAGAGAGTGAGGATGTAGAAGAAGAAGAAGAAGAAGGTGTCGGCTCATCATTCATCAGCTGCTCCGATCTGTCTCACTCTGCAGGACGCTCACACACACACACACACACTCACACACACACACACACACACACACTGTAAAACTGAACTCTAAGTCATTTTAAATATGTTAGATTAAGGGGATATCTGCTTATTTTCTGTCTGATCAGATAGTTCTTCTTAGTCAGCAGTTTTTATTTTAGACTGTTTGACTTGTTTGAAGTGTTTTGGTCCTTAATGATCTAAATCAGATATTACAGCTTGTAACTGAGATTTTATCACCTATACTGAGTAAATACATGCTGGAAACTAGAATATCAGCAGTTACAAAGCTGCTTCACCAACACTTACAACTAGAAAGGCCTTTTGTCTCTTTTTGTGTCATTTTTAGTCATTTTGTCTCTTTTTTTAGTCCTTTAGTCCAACATAAAATGTGATTTTGAATCTCTTTTTTAACTTTCAAAACATAATCATGCTCAATAAAGAATTTTAAATGTTGCAGATGTGAACAAAAACAAGTCACTTGTTATTAGTTAGAATACACTAATTCTAAGGTATTTGTGTCTTGACAAGATCAATTTTCTTGTTCCATTGGCAGATATTTTTTATATTTTTAAGCAAAATACACCTAATTTTTGTCCTTTTTTCCTTGTTTCAGAGAGCTTTTTGCAGTGAAACACACCTCAAACACTCCACACTCACCTCTCCATCTCTCTCTGAGGATGGATGAAGGTGAGCCTGCAGCCAGGAACTCAGAGCATCCATCATCTGACCGCTGAGGAAGATCTGTGAGAGGATTCACCAGGAGGGCTGATCTCAGAGCAGGAGGAGCAGGAGGAGGAGGAGGAGGAGGACCCACTTCTCATAAAGTTTCACACCTTAAACTTTGAAACTTCCCTCGCGGTACAGGACCGTGTTGTGTGTGTGTGATTGAGTTTATTTTTATTTATTTTTTATTTGTTTATTTACAAATAAACCAAAAAGAACAGTGGATTACTTATTAGGAGCCACAATATGAAAATCACCATGGAATCACACTGCTCAGCCTCCCCGGGAAAGTCTACTCCAGGGTGCTGGAAAGGAGGCTCTGGCCGATTGTGGAACCTCAGATTAAGGAGGAACAATGCAGCTTCCGTCCTGGCCGTGGAACAACGGACCAGCTCTTTACCCTCCCAGACTTCTCGAGGGGTCATGGGAGTTTGCCCATCCAGTCTACGTGTGTTTTGTGGACTTGGAGAAGGCTTATGACCGTGTCCCTCGGGGAGTCTTGTGGGGGGTACTGCGGGAATATGGGGTACCGGGCTCGTTGCTACGAGCTATCCGGTCCCTATATAACCAAAGTGAGCGCTGTGTCCGCATACTCGGCACAACGTCAAACACGTTCCCGGTGGATGTTGGCCTCCGCCAGGGTTGCCCCTTGTCTGAGATTCTGTTGGTGGTCTTCATGGACAGGATCTCAAGGAGCAGCCGGGGGGAGGAAGGAATCCGGTTTGGTGACCTTAGAATTACATCTCTGCTTTTTGCAGATGATGTGGTTCTTTTGGCTTCATCAGACCGGGACCTCCAGCACTCACTGGGGCGGTTTGCAGCCGAGTGTGAAGCGGTTGGGATGAGAGTCAGCACCTCCAAGTCTGAGGCCATGGTTCTCTGGGTGAAAACGGTGGACTGCCCCCTCTGGGTGGGGAGAGGTACTGCCTCCTCTGGGTGGAGACAGGTACTGCCCATTCTTGGTGGAGAGAGGTACTGCCCCCTCTGGGTGGAGACAGGTACTGCCCCCTCTGGGTGGAGACAGGTACTCCCCCCTCTGGGTGGAGACAGGTACTGCCCCCTCTGGGTGGAGACAGGTACTGCCCATTCTTGGTGGAGAGAGGTACTGCCCCCTCTGGGTGGAGACAGGTACTCCCCCCTCTGGGTGGAGACAGGTACTGCCCCCTCTGTGTGGAGACAGGTACTCCCCCCTTTGGGTGGAGACAGGTACTGCCCCCTCTGGGTGGAGAGAGGTACTGCCACCTCTGGGTGGAGAGAGGTACTGCCCCCTCTGGGTGGAGACATTTACTGCCTCCTCTGGGTGGAGACAGGTACTGCCACCTCTGGGTGGAGACAGGTACTGCCCCCTCTGGGTGGAGAGAGGTACTGCCCCCTCTGGGTGGAGACAGGTACTGCCCCCTCTGGGTGGAGAGAGGTACTGCCACCTCTGGGTGGAGACAGGTACTCCCCCCTTTGGGTGGAGACAGGTACTGCCCCCTCTGGGTGGAGAGAGGTACTGCACCCTCTGGGTGGAGAGAGGTACTGCCCCCTCTGGGTGGAGACAGGTACTGCCTCCTCTGGGTGGAGACAGGTACTGCCACCTCTGGGTGGAGACAGGTACTGCCCCCTCTGGGTGGAGACAGGTACTGCCCCCTCTGGGTGGAGAGAGGTACTGCCCCCTCTGGGTGGAGAGAGGTACTGCCTCAGGCAAGGGAGTTCCAGTATCTGGGGGTCTTGTTCAGCAGTGAGGGTAGAACGGAGCGTGAGATGGACAGGCGGTTTGGTGCAGCGTCAGCAGTGATGCGGGCGTTGTACCGGACCGTCGTGGTGAAGAAGGAGCTGAGCCTGAAGGCAAAGCTCTCGATTTACCGCTCCATCTACGTTCCAACCCTCACCTATGGTCATGAGCTTTGGGTAGTGACCGAAAGAGTAAGATCGCGGATACAAGCGGCTGAAATGAGCTTCCTCTGTAGGGTAGCTGGGCTCAGCCTTAGAGATAGGGGGAGGAGCTCAGACATCCGGAGGGAGCTCGGAGTAGAGCCGCTGCTCCTTCTCCTCTAAAGGAGTCAGCTGAGGTGGTTTGGGCATCTGGTAAGGATCCTCCTGGGCGCCTCCCGTTAGAGGAGTTCCAGGGGAAGACCCAGAACACGGTGGAGGGATTATATCTCTCTCCTGGCCTGGGAACACCTCGGGGTCCAGGAGGAGCTGGACGTTGTGGCTGGGAGAGGGACGTCTGGAACGCCCTGCTTAGCCTGCTGCCCCCGCGACCCGGCCCCGGATAAGAGGACGAGAATGGATGGATGGATGGATGGACAATATGAAAACAAGACGCTAAAACACAATTCTGGACAACAATGACTCAGAAACATATTTAAAAATTAGACTTGATGTAAACACAAATAACATACATAGAATAATATAAAGGACAACCACAACAACAATGAAAACAATGATACCACAGTACAAAGCCACACGACGAAAACAGACAAACAAACAAACAAACAAATAAAAAAGAAACATGAAAAAATGAAACATGCTCCAACAGAAATATAGAGAGAATGGTAGTATAGAATCATATGAAAAGTTAACTAAATTCAAACAGCAATAGCTTTAGACCACTTGAGTCTGGTTTGATTATTAATTAAATTATTAATTATTATGCTGTTGACCTCTCAAGAAGACAAACATTGAAAAACAATAACAGCCAGGTTCTTAACGATGGTTTTCCTGCTGAAATGAAACTGAAATGGTGATTGAGTTCCTGTAACCTTTGTGCATTAAAACGACCTCGTTGTGTGTTTTATCAGAGGTAGAAAAAGTATTCAGATCCTTTACTGCAGTAAAAGTACTAATACACACTGTGGAATGACTCCACTACAGTAAAATTCCTGCATTCAAAACTTACTGAAGTAAAAGTACAAAACTATCAGCATCAAAATGTTCTTAAAGTATCAAAAGTAAAAGTACTCTTTATGCAGAATTTTTTGGTCATTTTAATTATTTTTTGCACACACACACACACACACACACACACACACATGCACACACACACACACACACACACACACACACACACACACACACACACGCAGGAGGTAATGTAGAGCAGCTCTCTCTCAAAGACACAATTACAACAGATTACACAGCAATGACTTCCACATGGTGTGTGTGTGTGTGTGTGTGTGTGTGTGCGCAAAATTACAAAAAATGATCCAATCCCCAAGATCTCCAACATGCATTTAGGAGGAGAGGAGGAGGAGGAGGAGGAGGAGAGGAGGAGGAGAAGGAGAGGAGAGGAGAGGAGAGGAGGAGGAGAAGGAGAGGAGAGGAGAGGAGGAGGAGAAGAAGAGGAGGAGAGGAGGAGGAGGAGAGTAAATGTGTGTGTAACACCTGAACAGGTGAATGATGGATGAACTCCTCCACCAACCACAGGAGAGCTGCCTGCATCCATCCATCACCACGACAACCAACCACCAATCACACGGCAGGGTGGAGAGAAGCCCCGCCCCCTCCCCACTCTCTCTGCTTCCTTCACTTCCTCTCCCAGATCAGAGGAACCAGTCTGACCAGGACCAGAACCAGAACCAGGACCAGAACCAGAACCAGGACCAGGACCAGGACCAGAACCAGAACCAGAACCAGAGCTCACCAAAATAAGACCACCTGATTCTCACCATTATTCTCTATTCATATTAGTTCACTGTGTGGCCTCAAGAAGCAAACCATCCAGTTAAAATACCTGCTGATTGTCAACTCACCTGTCACACAATCACATCAGCTCATTGTTAACTGACACCAGCTTGTGTTTTTATTTCCTACAAAATAAAAGGAGGATCTGTGATGCTTCAAATAAACATGTGAAGACTTTTTATTACTTGTTTGCAACCAACAGGTGGTTCCAAGACAACAAATGATCGTTATAATTACACAATAATACTGGTATCACTTCCTGTTATAGACCAACCCCGGCCCCCCATCACAGGAAGAAAAGTTGTTGTGGCCCCCACCCAAAAAAGTTGTTGGGGCCCCTGAGATCCAGCTGCAGTTTGGTGGTTTTAAAGGATCCAGTCAGTCAGAGGTCAGAGGTCACACTCAGCTTCTCTTGTCATATTTCTGGGAATTTGATGCAATGTTTGGAAACGGAGCTGCAGTCAGGCAGGGTGGACCTGTGTGTGTGTGTGTGTGTGTGTGTCTTCTGTCCACACCAACTCTGTTCAGCCAAAGATGATTGTGTTATTACAGCATCCAGGGCGTGAGAGCCTCTCTCTCTCTCTCTCTCTCTCTCACACACACACACACACACACACACACACACACACACCACACACACACCCACACACACACACACACTTGTCCTGGTCTCTGTCAGTCATGCTCTGTGTTCTCACTCCTCACTCTTCTGATGTCATTTGGGAGTGGATTGATGGGCGGAGGGGGCTTAGGACACACACACACACACACACACAAACACACACATACATACACACACACACACACACACTGACAGACCTACACAAAGATGTGGTGGTGTTAATAGTGAGTTATGGGTTTTTAATGCCTAACACTGAGGCTGATCCAGAGAGGAGAGTCAGGCCAACTCGCCGTTAATCACACTGTGTGTGTGTGTGTGTGTGTGTGTGTGTTTCACTTCTGATGCTAAACAAAACAATTCCTAGCAGGCGTGAGACACACACACACACACACACACACACACACATATGCAGCTCATGCAAAGCAAACACTGGTAAACACAAACAGCATGTGTGTGAGAGAGAGAAGGAGAAGAAAAGGAAGGAGAGGAGAGAAAGTGAGAGAACGAGGGAGGAAGAAAAGGTGAAGAATGATAGAGAGGGGGGGGGAGAGAAAGGGTTAATGTCTTCCAGATGAGCTGTAATCATATCAGCAGTCAGAACGTTTCCAGCTTCATAAATGTGAAGTATGTGACTCAACATCCAACTTCTACATAAACACCCTTAGAAAAACAAGCCCTGGACCACAGAGTGTGTGTGTGTGTGTGTGTGTGTGTGCATGTGCGTGTGTGTGTGCATACAGTGTGGCACACACACATCTTTGTGTACGTGGTGAACTTACAGTATGTATTTCTGTCTGTGTGTGTGATCCTCTCAGCTGTAACGTGTGTGTTCACTAACTCCTGACTCACAAGAATTTACTGTAAAGGAAAAATTTAGATGCCACAAAATGACCAAGAAAAGACACAAAATGACCAAAAAAAGACACAAAATTTCCAAAACAGACATAAACTAACCAAAAGACACAAAATTGCAAAAAAAATACACAAAAAAGACACAATTGCAGGAAAAATGACAATTTAAAGGTTTTTCCAACAGTGTTTGTTTTTAATGTCGCCACAACTTTCTGCACAAACATGAGAGAGAAAAATCATCCATATCCCATATCTGGATTATATTTAATAAAAAAAGAACAGCAATAAAACTCATCTTGTCTCTCAGTGCTGGAACAAGAAGATGTTCATGTTGTTTCCTGGCAAAAACTCTTCTCCCTAGTGCACATTAGTGACAGATTGATAGTGGAGTAAAAGTCATATATTATCTGCTGTGTGCCTGGCCACCAGCAGGATGAACAGAGTGGCCCTCATTTATCAAACGTACAACAGAAAGTGAGCGTAAAGTGTCAGTATGATCATTTCTACAAGGCTCGCTGTTTATCAGTCAGGAGGACCAGGTCACGCAGGTTTGATCTTCTCTGGCCTCAGCTCGTTAGTCAGGTTTGATCTTCTCTGGCCTCAGGTCGTTATGCACGTTTGATCTTCTCTGGCCTCAGCTCGTTAGTCAGGTTTGATCTTCTCTGGCCTCAGGTCGTTATGCAGGTTTGATCTTCTCTGGCCTCAGCTCGTTACGCAGGTTTGATCTTCTCTGGCCTCAGCTCGTTACGCAGGTTTGATCTTCTCTGGCCTCAGCTCGTTACGCAGGTTTGATCTTCTCTGGCCTCAGCTCGTTACGCAGGTTTGATCTTCCCTGGCCTCAGCTCGTTACGCAGGTTTGATCTTCTCTGGCCTCAGCTCGTTACACAGGTTTGATCTTCTCTGGCCTCAGCTCGTTACGCAGGTTTGATCTTCTCTGGCCTCAGCTCGTTACGCAGGTTTGATCTTCTTTGGCCTCAGCTCGTTACACAGGTTTGATCTCTTCTGGCCTCAGCTCGTAACGCAGGTTTGATCTCTTCTGGCCTCAGCTCGTTACGCAGGTTTGATCTTCTCTGGCCTCAGCTCGTTACACAGGTTTGATCTCTTCTGGCCTCAGCTCGTAACGCAGGTTTGATCTTCTCTGGCCTCAGCTCGTTACGCAGGTTTTATCTTCTCTGGCCTCAGCTCGTAACGCAGCTTTGATCTCTTCTGGCTTCAGCTCGTAACGCAGGTTTGATCTCTTCTGGCCTCAGCTCGTAACGCAGGTTTGATCTCTTCTGGCCTCAGCTCGTTACGCAGGTTTGATCTTCTCTGGCCTCAGCTCGTTACACAGGTTTGATCTCTTCTGGCCTCAGCTCGTAACGCAGGTTTGATCTTCTCTGGCCTCAGCTCGTTACGCAGGTTTTATCTTCTCTGGCCTCAGCTCGTAACGCAGGTTTGATCTCTTCTGGCTTCAGCTCGTAACGCAGGTTTGATCTCTTCTGGCCTCAGCTCGTTACGCAGGTTTGATCTCTTCTGGCCTCAGCTGGTTACGCAGGTTTGATCTTCTCTGGCCTCAGCTTGTTACGCAGGTTTGATCTTCTCTGGCCTCAGCTTGTTACGCAGGTTTGATCTTCTCTGGCCTCAGCTTGTTACTCAGGTTTGATCTCTTCTGGCCTCAGCTTGTTACGCAGGTTTGATCTGTTCTGGCCTCAGCTTGTTACGCAGGTTTGATCTTCTCTGGCCTCAGCTCGTTACGCAGGTTTGATCTTCTCTGGCCTCAGCTTGTTACGCAGGTTTGATCTCTTCTGGCCTCAGCTCGTTACGCAGGTTTGATCTTCTCTGGCCTCAGCTCGTTACGCAGGTTTGATCTTCTCTGGCCTCAGCTTGTTACGCAGGTTTGATCTTCTCTGGCCTCAGCTTGTTACGCAGGTTTGATCTTCTCTGGCCTCAGCTTGTTACTCAGGTTTGATCTCTTCTGGCCTCAGCTTGTTACGCAGGTTTGATCTGTTCTGGCCTCAGCTTGTTACGCAGGTTTGATCTTCTCTGGCCTCAGCTCGTTACGCAGGTTTGATCTTCTCTGGCCTCAGCTTGTTACGCAGGTTTGATCTCTTCTGGCCTCAGCTCGTTACGCAGGTTTGATCTTCTCTGGCCTCAGCTCGTTACGCAGGTTTGATCTTCTCTGGCCTCAGCTCGTTACGCAGGTTTTATCTTCTCTGGCCTCAGCTCGTAACGCAGGTTTGATCTCTTCTGGCCTCAGCTCGTTACGCAGGTTTGATCTCTTCTGGCCTCAGCTCGTTACGCAGGTTTGATCTCTTCTGGCCTCAGCTCGTTACGCAGGTTTGATCTGTTCTGGCCTCAGCTCGTAACGCAGGTTTGATCTTCTCTGGCCTCAGCTTGTTACGCAGGTTTGATCTTCTCTGGCCTCAGCTTGTTACGCAGGTTTGATCTTCTCTGGCCTCAGCTTGTTACTCAGGTTTGAGTCAGCGTGAAGTCGACACGTCTGAGTCTGAGAACTGATCTGGGACTATTGTACCGATGCCTGGAGCTGATAAAACTCTGTGGTGTTTTGTTTTTTAATGATGACAAACCAAAACATGTTTAGACTTCATTATTCATCAATAAAACACCATTTATCATTTAAACATCATTTAAAATAAATACACCCTGTCACCATGAAATTCTTTAACCAGAATACAATTAAATGTTGTTGTCTTCTGCTATTTACTATTATTATTATTATTATTATTATTATTATTATTATTATCCTGCTGGTGGTTTTGACCCAATAGAAACATTTCAATCAGCCTCAGCTCCTCTGACTGGGACAGAATTATTACTAAATGTAAAGAAGAGAATAATATCTCTCCATCATAATAATAATATTTAGATTATATAAATTATTCGTCTTTATATATCAGGATGTTTAAATAAAATAGTTGAGTGCTCCACTGCTACTCTGCTGACACACCACTGATTTCCTTCCTTTTCTCTTTTTATGCTGCCAAACTAAACCAGTTTGTTGTTGCAGCTGTTGGACGTCAGCGTTTCACTTTCTGACTCTGAGAAATTCCTCTTCTTTTGGATTAAAACTGACTTTAAAACATTGTTTACCTCCTTCAACCAAAAAGCTGTGAAACTTTAAGTCGGTGCTCCAAATGTCAAATATTCAGTGAACTTGTTTGAGTTTATAACAATAAGTACTTTTATTTCATAAACCTCCGTCGCTGCATATTTCTGTAAAATGTCTGTTTCCTCCTGTTGTTATTTGTGACGGTGCTCTTTGATAATAACTGCGGGAAAATCCTCTTTTTGTCCGTATGGCGTCCTTCGTTGTCATAAACTCTGGAGGTGAGCCTTCTGAATCAGGTATATTATATATATATTATATTATATATATTAGGGCGTGGAATTTAAATGACGCTTGTTTCAAGCCGCCACATTTATCAACAGCCGATCATTCTCACGCTGTGATTGGAGAGATACGATCGTTTGATAAATCACATGTGAACCCTGTTGTAAGACCAAATATAAGCTCGTTTGATAAATGAGGACCAGTGTCTCTATCTTCACACAGTCCTAAAGCTTTAACTTACAGTTCAATACGTAGCGTTTTAGATGTGAGAAGCCTTCAAAGTTATATCAAGTTAGTTCCCGTTCTCCAGTCAATATGGGGGTTGGATGTCCCAACATCAGGTCATCAGATGGTGAATTAATGAGGGAAAAGTTGATGTTTACCTGATGGTCAAAAACACACAAAATGACCAAAAAAGACACAAAATTACCAAAAAGACACAAAATTACAAAAAAGACACAAAATGACCAAAAGATACAAAATTACAAAAAAGACACAAAATTACAAAAAACCCACAAAATTACAAAAAAAGACACAAAATTATAAAAACGACACAAAATTACAAAAACGACACATAATTACAAAAAAAACCCACAAAATTGCAAAAAAGACACAAAATTACAAAAACGACACATAATTACAAAAAAACCCCACAAAATTGCAAAAAAGACACAAAATTACAAAAACGACACATAATTACAAAAAAACCCCACAAAATTGCAAAAAAGACACAAAATTACAAAAAGGTACAAAATGACCAAAAGGCATAATGCTATAAAAAAGACACAAAATGACAACAAGACAGACTCCAAAGGGTTAGTCAGAAACACAGAGTGTAATTGTGTACCAGTTTAATTGAAGCTGCTGAGAGAAAACACATTAAAATGCATGTTTGTGCAGCGAGGAGGTTAAAGTCAGCTGAACGATCTGATCCTGCTGCTGTTTCTGTGTTTACTGCAGCAGATCAAACCGGCTCAGCGCTCCGTGTTACACACTCCGGCCCCGGCTCTCTGGAGGAGGCTCCCGGGGGCCCCGGGGGGGTCAGCGGGGCCGCAGACCTCCTGCAGGAGCACTCAGCTGGCAGCACCAGGAGCTGAGAAAACACTGTGTGTTTATGTGTTTATGTGCTGCTGCTGCCTCCCTCAAATACTCAAATACTCACACATTAGCTCCAATCAGAGGCGCACACACACACACACACACACACACACACACACACATTGCATATTTTGTGTTGGTTTTTTTGGGGGATTTTGTGTCTTTCTAAGGTAATTTTATGTCTTCTGACATCTTTTTTTGCATAATTTTGTCTTTTTATCATTTTGTGTCTTTGATTTTGGTTATTTTTCATATTTTTGGGGTATTTTTTATGTCTTTTTTGGGTAATGTTGTGTATTTTTTGTCCTTTTTTTTAAACTTTTCTTAGTGAAAGTCTTGGTTGCACACACACACACACACACACACACACACACACACACACACACACACACACACACACAGAGGGGCTGGCGGAGCATTATTCAGCTGGCTGAGGTCCAGCAGACAGAGAGGATTGTGGGGGAGTGAGCTCTGGCCCGAGAGGTTAAAGTCAGACGTATTTCTAGATGTGTGTGTGTGTGTGTGTGTGTGTGTGTGTGTGTGTGTGTGTCAGCAACACACTGCTGCTCAGAGTCTCAGAGAACGAGATGAGAGGAAACATGGAGCTGATCATCCTCTTCCTCCTGCAGCACCACCAGGAATTCTCTCTAAAATAACCTTTATTAGACGCCAGAATCCATTTTAAACTGTGTGTGTGAAGGCAGTGAGTCACGTCACTAACAACTTTTGTTTAAAACTATGATATTACTACACTTTATGTCACTTTGTACTTTTAGCTCCACTACACTCATCATCCGTCATCATGCATCGTCCTCTGACGGACTCAACTCAAGAACTAAAAGGACTGAACTCACCAGCTGCATCAGACTGGATCTCTGGGACCACCAGGGACTCTCACACATATTTGTCATTTTTCACTTTTCTTCTGGTAATAATTTTGGCTGTGATGCTGCAAATGGCATGATTTTTCAAAGAAGGTGTTTTTTCTTTATATATTTTGCAATTCAAATTTCATATTTTCTATGGTGTCTTGGGTTACTGGTTCCTATGACGCTGGAGAGAAACCACACCACTGTCCCTGGGAACCCTGGTTCTGAGCGTGTTGCTGACTGTCTCAACGGGAGTTGGCAGCTTCAACTGACAACTTCAAACAACTTCAACAAGATACTCCGATGGAAAAAGAGACCGTTTTTGCTTTCCAGTTGTGCAGGTACGGTATATAGCTAACCGCTATCGCTAGCTAGCTAAGCTAACTAACTATGAGCCAGCTATCTTTAAAACAAG
>NC_081531.1:615115-617615 GCF_030273125.1 Centropristis striata | reverse complement strand
TTATGAAATATACACAACATGCTATACTATGACTTTTATTATGAAATTTAGACGACATGCTATACTATGACTTTTATTATGAAATTTAGACGACATGCTATACTATGACTTTTATTATGAAATTTAGACGACATGCTATACTATGACTTTTATTATGAAATTTAGACGACATGCTATACTATGACTTTTATTATGAAATTTAGACAACATGCTGTACTATGACTTTTATTATGAAATTTAGACGACATGCTGTACTATGACTTTTATTATGAAATTTAGACGACATGCTGTACTATGACTTTTATTATGAAATTTAGACGACATGCTGTACTATGACTTTTATTATGAAATTTAGACGATATGCTATACTATGACTTTTATTATGAAATTTAGACGACATGCTATACTATGACTTTTATTATGAAATTTAGACGACATGCTATACTGACTTTTATTATGAAATTTAGACAACATGTTATACTATGACTTTTATTATGAAATATACACAACATGCTATACTATGACTTTTATTATGAAATTTAGACGACATGCTGTACTATGACTTTGATTATGAAATTTAGACGACATGCTATACTATGACTTTTATTATGAAATTTAGACGACATGCTATACTATGACTTTTATTATGAAATTTAGACGACATGCTATACTATGACTTTTATTATGAAATTTAGACGACATGCTTTACTATGACTTTTATTATGAAATTTAGACGACATGCTATACTATGACTTTTATTATGAAATTTAGACGACATGCTATACTATGACTTTTATTATTAAATTTAGATGACATGCTATACTATGACTTTTATTATGAAATTTAGACGACATGCCATACTATGACTTTTATTATGAAATTTAGACGACATGCCACACTATGACTTTTATTATGAAATTTAGACGACATGCCACACTATGACTTTTATTATAAAATTTAGACGACATGCCACACTATGACTTTTATTATGAAATATAGACGACATACTATACTATAACTTTTATTATGAAATATATATGACATACTATACTATGACTTTTCTTATGAAATATAGATGACATACTATACTATGACTTTTATTATGAAATTTAGACGACATGCCACACTATGACTTTTATTATGAAATTTAGAAGACATGCCACACTATGACTTTTATTATGAAATTTAGACGACATGTTATACTATGACTTTTATTATGAAATTTAGACGACATGTTATACTATGACTTTTATTATGAAATTTAGACCACATACTATACTATGACTTTTATTATGAAATTTGGATGACATGCTATACTGACTTTTATTATGAAATTTAGACGACATGCTATACTGACTTTTATTATGAAATTTAGACAACATGTTATACTATGACTTTTATTATGAAATATACACAACATGCTATACTATGACTTTAATTATGAAATTTAGACGACATGCTGTACTATGACTTTTATTATGAAATTTAGACGACATGCTATACTATGACTTTTATTATGAAATTTAGACGACATGCTATACTATGACTTTTATTATGAAATTTAGACGACATACTATACTATGACTTTTATTATGAAATTTGGATGACATGCTATACTGACTTTTATTATGAAATTTAGACGACATGCTATACTGACTTTTATTATGAAATTTAGACATGTTATACTATGACTTTTATTATGAAATATACACAACATGCTATACTATGACTTTTATTATGAAATTTAGACGACATGCTGTACTATGACTTTTATTATGAAATTTAGATGACATGCT
This sequence comes from Centropristis striata, assembly GCF_030273125.1. Taxonomy (NCBI): domain Eukaryota; kingdom Metazoa; phylum Chordata; class Actinopteri; order Perciformes; family Serranidae; genus Centropristis; species Centropristis striata. The sequence continues at coordinate 615,819 of NC_081531.1, read as the reverse complement.
ATACTGACTTTTATTATGAAATTTAGACGACATGCTATACTGACTTTTATTATGAAATTTAGACAACATGTTATACTATGACTTTTATTATGAAATATACACAACATGCTATACTATGACTTTTATTATGAAATTTAGACGACATGCTGTACTATGACTTTTATTATGAAATTTAGACGATATGCTATACTATGACTTTTATTATGAAATTTAGACGACATGCTATACTATGACTTTTATTATGAAATTTAGACGACATGCTATACTATGACTTTTATTATGAAATTTAGACGACATGCTTTACTATGACTTTTATTATGAAATTTAGACGACATGCTATACTATGACTTTTATTATGAAATTTAGACGACATGCTATACTATGACTTTTATTATGAAATTTAGACGACATGCTATACTATGACTTTTATTATGAAATTTAGACAACATGTTATACTATGACTTTTATTATGAAATTTAGACTACATACTATACTATGACTTTTATTATGAAATTTGGATGACATGCTATACTGACTTTTATTATGAAATTTAGACGACATGCTATACTGACTTTTATTATGAAATTTAGACAACATGTTATACTATGACTTTTATTATGAAATATACACAACATGCTATACTATGACTTTTATTATGAAATTTAGACGACATGCTATACTATGACTTTTATTATGAAATTTAG
>NC_081531.1:605115-610115 GCF_030273125.1 Centropristis striata | reverse complement strand
CACTATACTAAAACGCGTGTACAGCGCCTATGCGATGACATCAAACATCTAACGCGCGTGTAAATTCCATTCACTTTCAATGGACAGACGAGCGTCACGTAGCATCACTGACGGCTGCGTGACGGGTGAACTACGCCTCAAATACGTGACATGAAGACCCGCGTGACTGTTAAGTACAATTCTACATAGGCGTACAAACACGCGTATTGCGAGTACACCAGATAACATGGGTGACGGGTGAAAAGTGCCACGAGCGAACGTAGCGGACGCCTGTGTGTGTGTGTGTGTGTAACGCGTGTACGCCTATAACAGTTCAGCTGTTACACAGAGTCTCAGCTTCATATGGGATTGTTTATAAGAAAGCAGAACTTATATTTGCAGCAACCAGTTAGTGTGGAAACCAGTAAGGACACAACACCGGCCTTTAATCTTTCTGTTGTCTCACGCCAGTGATTACTGGTACTGTTTAAGGTTGAGCCGCAAATATAACGACCACCCGTCAACGAAGAGTTCCAGGGTGGTCACAAGGGCCGAGTTACAAATGCAATTATACATTTATTTCCTTTCTTACATACTTGTTTATATTTTTTGTAACAAAATATGTTTTTATCAAACTATGATGGCGAATTTTGAGTTTAACAGGCGCTTCGCTTCACAATTAAAGCAATCCATGTTTTACCAAGAGAGACCTATTACACAGTTTAGGCTGTTTCAGTCTACCTAAATGCAATTTAAGTACACGCCTCGGCTGATGCTTAATGAACTGTCCAAGCGCATAAAATTACTCAAGAAGCATCCTTATTCATTGGACAGGTCCGCATGGCTACTTAATATTCAATTTGTACATTACAGCTGATGCGTAATGAACTGTATGTCCAAGAGCGAACTGGGAACTGGCTGTGAGCGTCGCACTTTACTATTACTATTTTTAAGTAGCTGAAATTATTTTAATTATCCTTTTCACTCTTGCTATCATTAAATATCATCAAGAAAATAAAAACGGGCCTGAAAATAATAGAAATATCCTGACAGCTCTGTTGGGGCTTGGAGTTCATCTATAAGTTCTGCTTTCTTATAAACAATCCCGTATGAAGCTGAGATTCTGTGTAACAGCTGAACTGTTATAGGCGTACACGCGTTACACACACACACAGGCGTCCGCTATGTTCGCTCGTGGCACTTTTCACCCGTCACCCATGTTATCTGGTGTACTCGCAATACGCGTGTCTGTACGCCTATTAATCAGACTTTATGCTGGCACAGGCGACGTGTTTTAGGCGCTTAAGTATAGTGTGCTGGCATAAAATACCCCTGATAGTGTGTGTGTGTGTGTGTGTGTGTGTGTGTGTGTGTGTGTGTGTTTCTGCAGCAAAAAGCCACAACAACTTTTCCACAGAGAAGAAAGAACTTTAATTAAATATAGTGAGAGTCAAAAAGTTATTTTACACTTCAAAGTTTAAAATAAAACGATAAAAAAAGAACCAACATCATGATGTTTACAGTAGATTCCTCGTCCCTCCTCACTCAGTGTGTGTGTGTGTGTGTGTGTGAGTGTGTGTGTGTGTGTGTGTGTTGCATCCAAACGTCCTGTACAACTATTTATATATGTACGATAAAAACAAACTTCCTTTAGCTATAAAACCTCTTTCTTTGAGAGAAAAACCATGACACACACACACACACACACACACACTGGGAGAGTTTGGTGAATAAATGTGTGTGTGGTTGTTGAGGGGAGATGGAAGATAATTAATGGATGAAGTCTGTTAAATGAAACACAATAATGACACAACAACATGAAAGATATTCTTCCTTCACGTAGAAATTATAAAAAATAAAACAAATGGCTCGTTTTAGTCTGATTGTAATTATCAGAGGACGTATGGCTTTTAATAAACACTCATTAAAATAAAATAAAATAAAAGATAATGTTCCACATGTGACAGAGGGTGTTGTTACAGTTATTACAGCTGCTTTTATTCACTTTTATTTTACCTGTGTCGTGTGTCGTTGAAATTTCAAAATAAAATTCATAGTATAGTATGTCGTCCATATTTCATAATAAAAGTCACAGTATTGTACGTTGTCAAATTTCATAATAAAATCACATTATAGTATGTTGTCAAATTTCATAATAAAAGTCATGGTATTGTATGTCATCCAGATTTCATAATAAAAGTCATAGTATAGTATGTCGTCAAATTTCATAATAAAAGTCATAGTATTGTATGTTGTCAAATTTCATAATAAAAGTCATAGTATTGTATGTTGTCAAATTTCATAATAAAAGTCATAGTATTGTATGTTGTCAAATTTCATAATAAAAGTCATAGTATTGTATGTTGTCAAATTTCATAACAAAAGTCATAGTATTGTATGTTGTCAAATTTCATAATAAAAGTCATAGTATTGTATGTTGTCAAATTTCATAATAAAAGTCATAGTATAGTATGTCGTCAAATTTCACAATAAAAGTCATAGTATTGTATGTTGTCAAATTTCACAATAAAAGTCATAGTATTGTATGTTGTCAAATTTCATAATAAAAGTCATAGTATTGTATGTTGTCAAATTTCATAATAAAAGTCATAGTATTGTATGTTGTCAAATTTCATAATAAAAGTCCTAGTATAGCTGTCCCTAACCAGCTGTTTTCATGGAGGAATAACTTCAGATTAAAAGCATCAAACAAACTGTGGCATAAGACTGTTTTCAAACGAGGACTTTTGGCAAAATGAACAACAAAATAAATAAATCACAAAGTAATGAAGAGTCCGAGGGGTTAAGACAACAATCCTTCAATAAATTCATCTGAGAACAATAAGTGCAAAACAGGAATAAAACATGGTGGAACACAGCTGCAGAGAACCTGGAGAACGTTTGACTTTAAGACTCGGCTGAAGATTTAAAGGAGCGGTGTGCAGGATTCAGGACAGTCTGTTTACATGACTCTGGGTTATTATATTATTATTATTATTATTATTATTATTATTATTATGTTGTTGTTGTTATTATGGCACTGAGTGGGTTTTTATCAGGGGTTTGGTCTCCACCTGCCAGCAGGTCCAGCAGCTTGTTATCAGCTCCTTCACTGTTTCCTTATGATTCTTAGTTCTAAGTGCCAAAACTAAAGATAAATAAAAAGATTCAGGTAAAAAACATCATGCTTTGGATAACTTTACACATACAATTCAAATTCAAATTTTAAAATGCATAAACCGTTTCATGGTGGTTTTAGGTTGTTATTAACTGTTTCATGGTGGTTTTTAGGTTGTTATTAACCGTTTCATGGTGGTTTTTAGGTTGTTATTAACCGTTTCATGGTGGTTTTTAGGTTGTTATTAACTGTTTCATGGTGGATTTTAGGTTGTTATTAACTGTTTCATTGTGGTTTTTAGGTTGTTATTAACTGTTTCATGGTGGTTTTTAGGTTGTTATTAACTGATTCATGGTGGTTTTTAGGTTGTTATTAACTGTTTCATGGTGGTTTTTAGGTTGTTACTAACTGTTTCATGGTGGTTTTTAGGTTGTTATTAACTGTTTCATGGTGGTTTTTAGGTTGTAACTAAACTGTTTCATGGTGGTTTTTAGGTTGTTATTAACTGTTTCTTGGTGGTTTTTAGGTTGTAACGAAATTGTTTCATGGTGGTTTTTAGGTTGTTATTAATTGTTTCATGGTGGTTTTTAGGTTGTAACGAAATTGTTTCATGGTGGTTTTTAGGTTGTTATTAACTGTTTCATGGTGGTTTTTAGGTTGTTATTAACTGATTCATGGTGGTTTTTTAGGTTGTAACTAAACTGTTTCATGGTGGTTTTTAGGTTGTTATTAACTGTTTCATGGTGGTTTTTAGGTTGTAACGAAATTGTTTCATGGTGGTTTTTAGGTTGTTATTAACTGTTTCATTGTGGTTTTTAGGTTGTTATTAACTGTTTCATGGTGTTTTTTAGGTTGTTATTAACTGTTTCATGGTGGTTTTTAGGTTGTAACGAAATTGTTTCATGGTGGTTTTTAGGTTGTTATCAACTGTTTCATGGTGGTTTTTAGGTTGTAACTAAACTGTTTCATGGTGGTTTTTAGGTTGTTATTAACTGTTTCATGGTGGTTTTTAGGTTGTTATTAACCGTTTCATGGTGGTTTTTAGGTTGTTATTAACTGTTTCATGGTGGTTTTTAGGTTGTTATTAACCGTTTCATGGTGGTTTTTAGGTTGTTATTAACCGTTTCATAGTGGTTTGTAGGTTGTTATTAACCGTTTCATGGTGTTTTTTTGGTTGTTATTAACTGTTTCATGGTGGTTTTTTAGGTTGTTACTAACCATTTCATGGTGGTTTTTAGGTTGTTATTAACTGTTTCATGGTGGTTTTTAGGTTGTTATTAACTTTCATGGTGGTTTTTAGGTTGTTATTAACTGTTTCATGGTGGTTTTTAGGTTGTTATGAACTGTTTCTTGGTGGTTTTTAGGTTGTTATTAACTGTTTCATGGTGGTTTTTAGGTTGTTATTAACCGTTTCATGGTGGTTTTTAGGTTGTTATTAACTGTTTCATGGTGTTTTTAGGTTGTTATTAAATGTTTCATGGTGGTTTTTAGGTTGTTATTAACTGTTTCATGGTGTTTTTAAGGTTTTTATTAAATGTTTCATGGTGGTTTTTAGGTTGTTATTAACCGTTTCATGGTGGTTTTAGGTTGTTATTAACTGTTTCATGGTGGTTTTTAGGTTGTTATTAACTGTTTCATGGTGGTTTTTAGGTTGTTATTAACTGTTTCATGGTGGTTTTTAGGTTGTTATTAACTGTTTCATTGCAGTTATTAGGATGTAACTAAACTGTTTCTTGGTGTTTTTTTAGGTTGTTAAACTGTTTCATGGTGGTTTTTAGGTTGTTATTAACTGTTTCATGGTGGTTTTTAGGTTGTTATTAACTTTTTTTATGGTGGTTTTTAGGTTGTTATTAACTGTTTCATGGTGTTTTTTAGGTTGTTATTAACTGTTTCATGGTGGTTT
>NC_081531.1:592615-600115 GCF_030273125.1 Centropristis striata | reverse complement strand
AGATGTATGTGCAGATATATGTGCAGATAATGTTAATGTGCAGAAATATGTGTAGATAAATGTTCAGATAAATGTGCAGAAATATGTGAAGATAAATGTGCAGATAAATGTGCAGAAATATGTGCAGATACTGTTAATGTGCAGATGTATGTGCAGATATATGTGCAGATAATGTTAATGTGCAGAAATATGTGTAGATAAATGTGCAGATAAATGTGCAGAAATATGTGCAGATACTGTTAATGTGCAGATGTATGTGCAGATATATGTGCAGATGTATGTGCAGATAATTGTGCAGATATATGTGAAGATAAATGTGCAGATAAATGTGCAGATATATGTGCAGATGTATGTGCAGATACTGTTAATGTGCAGATAAATGTGCAGATACTGTCTATGTGCAGATATATGTGCAGATGTATGTGCAGATGTATGTGCAGATAAATGTGCAGATATATGTGCAGATATATGTGCAGATGTATGTGCAGATAAATGTGCAGAAATATGTGCAGATATATGTGCAGATAAACGTGCAGATATATGTGCAGATATATGTGCAGATATATGTGCAGATATATGTGCAGATATGTGTGCAGATATGTGTGCAGATGTATGTGCAGATAATTGTGCAGATATATGTGAAGATAAATGTGCAGATAAATGTGCAGATGCATGTGCAGATGTATGTGCAGATAAATGTGCAGATATGTGTGCAGATATGTGTGCAGATGTATGTGCAGATAATTGTGCAGATATATGTGAAGATAAATGTGCAGATAAATGTGCAGATATATGTGCAGATGTATGTGCAGATAAATGTGCAGAAATATGTGCAGATATGTGTGCAGATAAACGTGCAGATATATGTGCAGATACTGTTAATGTGCAGATAAATGTGCAGATACTGTCTATGTGCAGATGTATGTGCAGATGTATGTGCAGATATATGTGCAGATAATGTTAATGTGCAGAAATATGTGTAGATAAATGTTCAGATAAATGTGCAGAAATATGTGAAGATAAATGTGCAGATAAATGTGCAGAAATATGTGCAGATACTGTTAATGTGCAGATGTATGTGCAGATATATGTGCAGATAATGTTAATGTGCAGAAATATGTGTAGATAAATGTGCAGATAAATGTGCAGAAATATGTGCAGATACTGTTAATGTGCAGATGTATGTGCAGATATATGTGCAGATGTATGTGCAGATAATTGTGCAGATATATGTGAAGATAAATGTGCAGATAAATGTGCAGATATATGTGCAGATGTATGTGCAGATACTGTTAATGTGCAGATAAATGTGCAGATACTGTCTATGTGCAGATATATGTGCAGATGTATGTGCAGATGTATGTGCAGATAAATGTGCAGATATATGTGCAGATATATGTGCAGATGTATGTGCAGATAAATGTGCAGAAATATGTGCAGATATATGTGCAGATAAACGTGCAGATATATGTGCAGATATATGTGCAGATGTATGTGCAGATATATGTGCAGATATGTGTGCAGATGTATGTGTAGATAAATGTGCAGATAAATGTGCAGAAATATGTGCAGATACTGTTAATGTGCAGATGTATGTGCAGATATGTGTGCAGATGTATGTGCAGATAAATGTGCAGACACATGTGAAGATAAATGTGCAGATATATGTGCAGAAATATGTGCAGATAATGTTAATGTGCATAAATATGTGTAGATAAATGTGCAGAAATATGTGCAGATATATATCCAAATGTATGCGCAGAAATATGTGCAGATATATGTGCAGATAAATGTGCAGATATATGTGCAGATATGTGTGCAGATGTATGTGCAGATAATTGTGCAGATATATGTGAAGATAAATGTGCAGATATATGTGCATAAATATGTGCAGATAATGTTAATGTGCAGAAATATGTGTAGATAATGTGCAGATAAATGTGCAGAAATATGTGCAGATATATGTGCAGATATGTGTGCAGATGTATGTGCAGATAATTGTGCAGATATATGTGAAGATAAATGTGCAGATAAATGTGCAGATATATGTGCAGATGTATGTGCAGATATATGTGCAGATGTATGTGCAGATATATGTGCACATACTGTCTATGTGCAGATATATGTGCACATACTGTCTATGTGCAGATATATGTGCAGATAAATGTGCAGATATATGTGCAGATATATGTGCAGATAAATGTGCAGATATATGTGCAGATATATGTGCAGATAAATGTGCAGATATATGTGCAGATATATGTGCAGATAAGTCAGAATGTCTGCAGATCAAGGTTATAAAAGTTTTGAATTTTTCATTAGTTTTAGTTTTAATTTTGTTGTAAATTTTGAAAATTAAATTGTAAGTTTTTCAAATTCAGTTAGTTTAAATGTTTTAAAGTTTTTAGAGTGAGTTTGCTAGTTTTAATTCGTTTTTATTTGTTGGAAAATGCTTAGTTTAAGTTTAGTTTCCATTAGTTTTAGTTTTTATGTAATGGGGTATTTGTTGGGTGCCAGATTCAGAAAAGTCACAATAAATGTTGCCAAACGAAAAATGTTTTTTCAATTCTACTTGATGTTATTTTGTTAGTTTTCGTTAACTATAATCACCTTGCTGCAGACACATCGAGTTAGAAACGAAACATCGAGATGACGAATGAACAAACTAAAGAAAAGAACGACAAACTCAATGTTCTGGTGCAGATAAATGTGCAGATCAAGGTTATTATAGTTAACGAAAACTAACCAAATAACATAAAGTAGAATTGAAAAAAACATTTTGAAAAATCCAAAACTATTATAACCTTGGCGCAGATAAATGTGCAGCTCAGAGGAGGAGGAGGAGGAGGAGGAGGAGGAGGAGGTGCCCCTCCGTGGCTCTGATGGAGGAGGATCTGTTACCTTGGAGACCGTTGGCGTTGACGTTGGCGTTGGTGCAGGACGGCGGCGGGGAGGACGACGGCCGGACCACCGGGGCGAACGCCGACTTCTGCTTCACCGCCGCTGACACCATGTTGGCCGGAGAGAAGGAGAAGACCCCGGAGGAGGAGGAGCAGTTGGAGGGTAGGGAGGTGGAGGAGGCCATGGTGGGACTGGACGGGACAACTGGAGGGAGGAGGAGGAGGAGGAGAGGAGAGGAGGAGGAGAGGATAGGAGGAGGAGGAGGGTGAGAGAGTAGGAGAGAGGAGGAGGAGGAGGAGGAGGAGGAGGGTGAGAGAGTAGGAGAGAGGAGGAGGAGGAGGAGGAGAGGAACGTGAGAGCTGCTCCAGCTGACACGACTTTATGATGAGTTACTGCACTATCTGTGACGGTGTGTTGTTGTTGTTGTGTGTGAGTGTGTGTGTGTGTGTGTGTGTGTGTGTGTGTGTGTGTGTGTGTGTGAGAGTGTGTGTGTGTGTGTGTGTGTGCGTGTGTGAGAGTGTGTGTGTGTGTGTGCGTGTGTGAGAGTGTGTGTGTGTGTGTGTGTGTGTGAGAGTGTGTGTGTGTGTGTGTGTGTGTGTGTGTGTGTGTGTGTGTCTCACTAGCGTATGGTGAGTTGGCGGCGGAGCCGTTGAGGAAGGGGGGCGACCCCCCCAGGTTGGTCATGCTGCTGTTGGTGAATCCGTTCATGGAGGAGGAGACGGAGGAGTAGGAGGTCTGCTGAGGAGTAGAGCTGGGGACATAACCATGAGGAGAAACACTGCTGCTGCTCCTCACGAAGCCTGAGGAGAAGAGGAGGAGGAGGAGGAGACGTAAGTCATGAAAAACTGCCCAAAATTTTGCATTGAAGTGAATGGGATGGCCGAAAAAAAATGAGCAAAAAAGAACAATAATTGTAGATTTTTAAACGTCTACTTCTCCAGCATAATTTCACCTAGAGACTCCATTTAAACTTTAAACAGTAGACACAAGTCTTGTGTATCGGTGTATTAATCCACGTTTCGATAGGTCATATCGTTTTTTATCAATCCCTGTTCAATGACCATGATCATTTTTGGGGAAATTCTGAGATTATAATGGGTGTGTATTGCACGGAATGTTCATGTCACAGTGTGTGACATCATCACCAGAGTGTAGAGGGAGAGGAAAAACTGTCAAAAAATCAATTTTAAACTGCGCTCCAGGCCGCAAATTCCACTCTACAGAAATAATTTATACATAGAAACGTAGGAAAATTAGTCTTCTCCCTCACAATCCTCTGGTAAAGCTGTCAGAGTTATAGTTTGGGCGTAGGACGCACAGATGATCCACCAACACCACCAACAGCCTCATTGGCTCCCATATTAAAAACATAGGAAGATTTCTATAGAAAAGCATATTTAACAGTTTTTCAGATCGCTCTAACAAAGCTATTTCTTCATTTTCCTTCACAAAAACATATGTAGACGTTCAGGAAGAACTCAGGACGCTCAAAGTGAAGTCGGATCAATGATAGGTATTATGGTTTTGCCAAAAATGCTTTCTGTTCGAGGCCAGAAATGTTGAGGTTAAAGGTCATAGGTTGCTGTATAAATAAATACTTGTAAAGGAATGCTTGTTGTAGGTGTGCTCCTTGTATATTATATAGTATCATAACATTACTAGTATTAATTGTTATAAATCTCTGAAGAATCTCATCATAGTGTACACACACCGGCAGTAGTGGCCCTTTCACTATTTACCCAGAGGACATTTTCTAGTTTATTAATGTTTTTTTCTGTTTCAGAGTCTCCGTCTCACCCTGGTGGGGCGGCGGCTCCGTCACGTTGACTGACAGCTGTCCGCCAAACGAGTTGACGCCCATCATGCCGCTGTGGGCGGAGCCAGGCAGCTGGGCGTGGCCTCGGGGAACGCTGTTAGAGCGCCTCGGCGATGTCCGCCGCTCGCTTCAGGATGATCTCCTGAGGGGGCGGAGCCACAACACGGAGGGGGAGGAGACAAAAACACAGTGTCACTCACAGCCACCGAGTGTGTGTGTGTGTGTGTGTGTGTGTGCGTGTGTGTGTGTGTGTACCTGGTTGTTATGAGGAAGGCCGTACAGAGCCTCCACCAGGTCTGCAGCTCGTTTCAGGATCACCTCCTGCAGACAGACAGACAGACAGACAGACAGACAGACACAGACAGACAGACAGACAGACAGATATTATTATTATTATTTATTATAGAAAGCAACACATCATAACATCAAATATCCAGAGGGAGAAAAATAAACTACCTAAAACACAGTTTTCTGCCCTTTTCATGTTAATGTGATTTTATTGTCAGGATTTGTCCAAGTTCATATTTTCCTCCTCCCCCCCCTCCTCCCCCCCCCCCTCCTCCTCCTCCTCTCCTCCTCCCCCTCCCTCCCCCTCCTCCTCTCTCTCCTCTATTCTCTCTCTGCCTCCATGTTGTAAATTCCCTCTTCTTATTTCCCCCCCCCCCCACAAAACCTTTAAACAATTCTCTTTATCTCCGTCTCTTATTGTTTCTCCTCCTCCTCCTCCTCTCCTCCTCCTCTCCTCTCCTCTCCTGTCCTGTCCTCTCCTCCTCCTCCTCCCTGTGGAGGTCTAAGGTGTCTTGTTTAACAGTTAATGTGTTGTCGTTTCCACAGCGTGAGGCGACACGGTGACACCCAGAAAATTACTCTGAGCTCCCCGTGTTAACCTCCACACACACACACACACACACACACACACACACTCACACACACACACAAACACACACACACACACTCACACACACACACACACACACACTCACACATATGCATGTGTGCACTTTTGAGCTTGTGCCTGATGGAACATATTGCCTCTTCAACAGTGTGTGTGTGTGTGTGTGTGTGTGTGTGTGTGTGTGTGTGTGTGTGTGTGTGTGGTGCTAAATTCAATCTTTTACACATTATTACGGCCCGGCTGCTCTCTGTTAACCTCTCATTATTACACTGGAGAGCTGAGTGGCTCCCACACACACACACACACACACACACACACACACACACACTCACAGAAACCTGATCCTGGATGTTCCAGTAAGGCAGTAGCTGATAAACGGGAATGAAAGCTGATCATCATCATCATCATCATCATCCTTTATGTCCTTTACATATTTAGAGACGATGAAAGTGAAAACCCAGCGAAAATGTGTTTAACTGTGTTAAGCTAGCGTTGCTTTATTTCAACCTAGCTAGCAAGCTAATACAAATGAAACGTCTGCACACAAAACGGCATTTAAAAAAAGATTGGGACTTCTCCTCCTCCTCTTTTCTTCTCTTTGGATACTGAGCACCGGAGAGCTTTGACGGTGTTTCATCTGGAAGATTTATCAAAACATAACGTGTCCTGACCTCTGTGACAGGATCTGACCATCTAAAGGGGGGCCGATCTGACAGTCTAAAGGGGGGGCGATCTGACCGTCTAAAGGGGGGCCGATCTGACCGTCTAAAGGGGGCCGATCTGACCGTCTAAAGGGGGGCCAATCTGACAGTCTAAAGGGGGGCGATCTGACCGTCTAAAGGGGGGGCGATCTGACCGTCTAAAGGGGGGCCGATCTGACCGTCTAAAGGGGGGCCGATCTGACAGTCTAAAGGGGGGCGATCTGACCGTCTAAAGTGGGGCGATCTGACCATCTAAAGGGGGGCCGATCTGACCGTCTAAAGGGGGGCGATCTGACCGTTTAAAGGGCGCCGATCTGACTGTCTAAAGGGGGGCTGATCTGACCGTCTAAAGGGGGGCCAATCTGACCATTTAAAGGGCGCCGATCTGACTGTCTAAAGGGGGGCTGATCTGACCGTCTAAAGGGGGGCCAATCTGACCGTCTAAAGGGGGGGCGATCTGACCGTCTAAAGTGGGGCGATCTGACCATCTAAAGGGGGGCCGATCTGACCGTCTAAAGGGGGGCCGATCTGACCGTCTAAAGGGGGGCCAATCTGACAGTCTAAAGGGGGGGGGATCTGACCGTCTAAAGGGGGGCGATCTGACCATCTAAAGGGGGGGCGATCTGACCGTCTAAAGGGGGGCCGATCTGACCGTGTAAAGGGGGCCGATCTGACAGTCTAAAGGGGGGCGATCTGACCGTCTAAAGTGGGGCGATCTGACTGTCTAAAGGGGGGCGATCTGACCGTCTAAAGGGGGGCGATCTGACCGTTTAAAGGGCGCCGATCTGACTGTCTAAAGGGGGGCTGATCTGACCGTCTAAAGTGGGGCGATCTGACCATCTAAAGGGGGGCCGATCTGACCGTCTAAAGGGGGGCCGATCTGACCGTCTAAAGGGGGGCGATCTGACCGTCTAAAGGGGGGGGCGATCTGACCGTCTAAAGGGGGCCAATCTGACCGTCTAAAGTGGGCCAATCTGACCGTCTAAAGGGGGGCGATCTGACCGTCTAAAGGGGGCAGATCTGACCGTCTAAAGGGGGGCGATCTGACCGTCTAAAGGGGGCCAATCTGACCGTCTAAAGGGGGGCGATCTGACCGTCTAAAGGGGGGGGATCTGACCGTCTAAAGGGGGGTCGATCTGACCGTCTAAAGGGGGGGGCGATCTGACTGTCTAAAGGGGGGCGATTTG
>NC_081531.1:580115-587615 GCF_030273125.1 Centropristis striata | reverse complement strand
GGTTTAGTCTTTGTTCTCATTAATAATCTGAGAAAAGTTTAAAATACATATTTATGTTGTTGAAGATCTGAAACAGAAAGATAAACTTCTTCTACATTCAGAGGAAGAGTTCATGAATAAATTCTGTTTTATTGATGTTTTTGACGCAGCGTGAAGAAGAAACATTTAGTTTTTACTCCAAATCAATTTTTGGACAAACTATAATACCACATGTAATAATACATTATAACTGACCCGTTGATTGACTTTTATTGTGAAATTCAAATGACATACAATACTATGAGTTTTATTATGAAATTTGGACAACATACTATACTGTGACTTTTATTGTGAAATTTGGACAACATACTATACTGTGACTTTTATTGTGAAATTTGGACGACATACTGTAGTATGACTTTTATTGTGAAAGTTGGACGACATACTATACTATGACTTTTATGATGAAATTTGGAGGACGTATATAACTTTTATCTTGTGATTCATGAACCAAATCAATATATAAACGACACGACGATATTTAAAACTTCCCACTTTAGAGATCAGATATAAAACTGTTGAATCATATTTGTTGTTTGTGTTTTAATGAGTGAATTTAAAAGTAGCTGATGGTGATAAATAGATAAATAGATGATGTCATCGTGATGAATCTTTCAGCCTCGGTTTAACACTAAAAACACTGAAAACACTGAAATCAGCTGGAGGAAACATAAACGCTGCTGATTCTGAACCACCACAAACATGAGAGGTGATGACATCACCACCGTGTCATGACCACATGATGACATCACGACCAGCGCCCTGCCGTCCATGATGTCACAGCAGAGACGGCCAGGGGAGCCAATCACAAGCAGCTGTTTGGAGAGGTCACGACCTCGCCTGTGTGTGTGTGTGTGTGTGTGTGTGAGTGTGTGTGTCTGTGTGTGTCTGTGTGTGTGTGTGTGTGTGTGTGTGTGTGTGTGTGTGGTATCAAAGCTATGTTTGGTGCTAATTGTTTACATCTGCTGATCCTCTGAACGCTGCTTGATCTGATAAACAAATATTCACATGCGACTCTGTGATCTCACACACACACACACACACACACACACACACACTCACACACACACACACTCACACACACACACACACACACACACACACACACACACACACACACTCAGGGTTCACCCAGAGGTAAGAACACGACTCACAGGAGATTGAAAACACACTCTGCTCAGAAATATCAAAAATAACAAAAATGAACCGGTGCTGTGAGTTTGTGTTTGTGTGTGTGTGTGTGTGTGTGTGTGTTTGTGTGTGTGTGTGTGTGTGTGACTCCGGTACCTTCGGTAACCTCTCGGGGTCTCCGGGGTGCCGTGGGATAACCTTCTGTAGCCTCTGGAAGCCGTAGTCGATGGTCGGCTCATTCAGAGCTGCAGACAGACAGACACAGACAGACAGACAGACAGACAGACAGACAGACAGACAGACAGACACAGACAGACAGACACAGACAGACAGACAGACAGACAGACAGACAGACAGACAGACAGAGACACAGAGACACAGAGAGACAGACAGACAGACAGACAGACAGATAGACAGAGTTAATACAGTGAAACCTCTAAAACAAGGGAAAAGTACAAAAATGTGTGTATTTTGCATAAAAATAGCAAAATGATCTGCTAATGGAAGGAGAAAATGTACTTTAGTCATCAGACACATATATCTGCATCATATCTGATCTGAGATGATTCACTGACTCAGACTGCAGTGTTTCAGTGTTCACACTGTACTCTGACTTTTATTGTGAAATGTGACAGACGGCTCTGAGTTTCACACATCAGCAGACAGAACACTCTGATAACAGGTCTAACACCAGGTAAACAGTCAGTCTGAGGGAAATGATCTGCTGCATGGACAGATCATTCACCTTGATAGATTTATTACATTAAGATTATTACATCTACAAATAAGCATGTTGAACACTTAAGAAAAATAGATAATAAAATAAGAGAGAGTTCAGAATAACAAAAAACAAAAAAACCTGCAACATTCAAACTAAAGAATCTAAAGAAGCTGCAGGTTCTCTTTAACAGCATTTATACAGTCAGGGTGTGTGTGTGTGTGTGTGTGTGTGCAGCTGCAGTAATATTTGGTACTTTCCACATCCAGCGATGATAAATTACTAACAGATGAATGTCTAATGTTGTTTTCTCCTTTCTTTAAGTGTGTGTGTGTGTGTGTGTGTGTGTGTGTGTGTGTGTGTGTGGTGTGTGTGTGTGTGTGTGTGTGTGTGTGTGTTGTACATGTGTGTCTGTTGTAGTATCACACTGAGGTTTCTGGTTCTCGTTACGTCTCAATTTGTTCACAACAGAACCTGATAAAAGCTGCAGATGTTTGACTGTCGTGAACATTTCTGACGATTTTTGGCCAAATTATGATTTTTATATGATGATTGTGACGACGTGGTGAAGAGGAGGAGAGGGAGAGGAAGAGGGTTTGGTCATTTTATATGTTTCTTCTGTTTTTTTAATGCATTTTTGGGGGTTATTTTATATATTTTTTCAGGTTATTTCATGTATTTTTTGGGGGGGTTGGATGTATTTTTTTGTTCATTTTATATATTTTTGGGGTTGTTAGACAAATTATGATTTTCAGGGTAAAGTGGAGGAGAGGGAAAGGAAGAGAAATGATGAAGAGGAGGAAGAGGAGGAGAAGAAGAGATTTCCTCTGGGTAATAAAGGGCCACTACTGCCGGTGTGTGTACACTATGATGAGATTCTTCAGAGATTTATAACAATTAATACTAGTAATGTTATGATACTATATAATATACAAGGAGCACACCTACAACAAGCATTCCTCTTCAAGTATTTATTTATACAGCAACCTATGACCTTTAACCTCAAAATGGGTGTGTGTGTGTGTGTGTGTGTGTGTGTGTGTGTGTGAAACGTGTATCTGGAGGAGTGGTTCTCTCTTTCTGTGAGAGATACATAAAAGCATCAAAGGCGTTGTGGTCGACCAATCAGAGCAGAGCAATCAACAGAATTAACTGCAGCTGTAGAATGCTCCAGAACAGTGACAGCAGCCAGAAGTGGACAGACTGGAATTTCTGGCCTCGAACAGAAAGCATTTTTGGCAAAACCATAATACCTATCATTGATCCGACTTCACTTTGAGCGTCCCGAGTTCTTCCTGAACGTCTACATATGTTTTTTTTAAGAAAAATGAAAAAATAGCTTTGTTAGAGCGATCTAAAAAAACTGTTCCATCTCCCTTTTTCAGAAATCTTCCTGTGTTTTTAATATGGGAGCCAATGAGGCTGTTGGTGGTGTTGGTGGATCATCTGTGCGTCCTACGCCCAAACTATAACTCTGACAGCTTTACCAGAGGATTGTGAGGGAGAAGACTAATTTTCCTACGTTTCTATGTATAAATTATTTCTGTAGAGTGGAATTTGCGGCCTGGAGCACAGTTTTCAAATTTATTTTTTGACAGTTTTTTCTCTCCCTCTACACTCTGGCGATGATGTCACACACTGTGACACGAACATTCCGTGCAATACACACCCATTATAATCTCAGAATTTCTCCAAAAATGATCATGGTCATTGAACAGGGATTGATAAAAAACTATATGACCTATCGAAACGTGGATTAATACACCGATACACAAGACTTGTGTCTACTGTTTAAAGTTTAAATGGAGTCTCTAGGTGAAATTATGCCGGAGAAGTAGACGTTTAAAAATCTACAATTATTGTTCTTTTTCAGTAATTTTTTGTCGGCCGTCCCATTCACTTCAATGCAAAATTTTGGGCAGTTCTTCGTGACTTACGTCGCGAAAAATTCGTATTCTGTAGAGAGAAGTAATAGCACACCGATCCCGATCAAACCGCACGTTTTGATATATAATTTGTCCTGCAACTCTTCAAGTTGTAGGACTAGTAGCGGGACGAAATTGCGTCCGGAAGAGGAAGAAGAAGAAATCCACAGTATAACAGTAGTGTAGCACTGGTCCCTACAGATATTGCTGTATGGGACCAGTGCTGGGGAGATTGCCCCGAGGCCCTAATGATGAAGAGGAGGAGGAGAAGAGAAATGATGAAGAGGAGGAAGAGGAGAGGTTTTGTTGAAGCGTCTAAAAACAGACAGAAAGAAAAAGAAAAGCAGAGAAGCAGCTGCTGAACTGCAGAGATCAACTGTCATCAACTGCCACAGAGTGTGTATCTCTGGAGACTACACACACACACACACACACACATACACACACACACACACACACACACACATACACATACACACACACACACACACACACACACACACACACACACACACATGTAATAACAGGATGACCTGCAGTCGTTTCGGCCTCGAGTGTCTCCAACCGACTATTTATTAATAGAACAAAATCACTGGATGGTTTCTGTGTGTGTGTCTGTGTGTGTGTGTGTGTGTGTGTGTGTGTGTGTGTGTGTGTGTGTGTGTGTGTGTGTCTGTGTGTGTGTGTGTGTGTGCGTGTGTGTGTGTGTGTGTGTGTGTGTGTGTGTGTATCTGTGTGTGTGTTGGAGACAAGGGTCAGGCTTCTCCAACGATTTCTTTGGTTTCTTTCTGCACAGAAACAGAAATACTATCAGAGTAACACACACACACACACACACACACACACACAGGGTTGTGTTGTGAGTCCTGATGAGAAACTCTTTTATCCTGAAAAAATATTGAAATGAACCCCGATAAATACGTTACAAAAAACAGAAGAAAGACATGAAATCATTTTTTTTTAAACTTAAAATAACCCAAAAATATATATAAAATAACCCAAAAAATGCATAAAATAGGCCAAAATATATAAAATGACCAGATGATGAGTGGAGCAGGAGCTCCAGGAGGCAGATTATCTGTTCTTCTCTAAAACCTGAATATGAATAAATGAATATTAATTAATATTAATATTTTTGTTTGTGCTGATGTTTGTGAATATAAGCAGTGAATGAGAGCTCGGCCTGGTCGGGGATCGAACCAGCGACCTTCTGGTCCACAACACCATCATATAAAACAGTTATAATGTGGTGCTGTTATTGTTATCGTTGATGTTGTGACACATTGATTCTCTCAGATGATTATTTTATATGATTGATTATGATGATTAATTCTGTTCTGTTTTGTTTTGTGTCTATTTTTGGTTATTTTATGTTTGATTGTTTTGTTTTGTGATTTACCTAAAAACTGAAAGAATCTCTCTCCTCCTCCTCCTCCTCCTCCTCCTCCTCCTCCTGCTCCTCTCCTCCTCCTCTCAGAGTCCAGAAGCTGCCCACAGATCAATACTCATAGAAGTTTCATGAGGACAGAACCTCGGCTCCTGTTTCACAATAAAATGTGAACAGAGGAGGAGGAGGAGGAGGAGGAGGAGGAGGAGGAGGAGGAGGAGGAGGAGCAGGAGGACGAGGAGGAGGAGGAGGACGAGGAGGAGGGGAGGAGGAGGAGGAGGAGGAGGAGGAGGAGGAGGAGGAGGAGGAGCAGGAGGACGAGGAGGAGGAGGAGGACGAGGAGGAGGGGAGGAGGAGAAGGAGGAGGAGGAGGAGGAGGAGAGGAGCAGGAGAAGGTGTGGTGAGATCAATAGCTCTGAATTATTGCTTCATTCTCTCTGTGTGTGTTTCTATGCGTGTGTGTGTCTGTGTGTGCGTACTTGTGTGTGTGTGTGTGCGTATGTGTGTGTGTGTGTGTGTGTGTGTGTGTGTGTGTGTGTGTGTGTGTGTGTGTGTGTGTGTGTGAACCATCTGTTCAACATCTTTCTCTCATATCTTTGTGATTTACAATTACTTTAAACTCCCTGTTCAGTGTGTGTGGCAGGACCCCACCTCGCCACCAGAGTGTGTCTGTGTGTGTGTGTGTGTGTGTGTGTGTGTGTGTGTGTGTGTGTGTGTGAGTGTGTGTGTGTGTGTGTGTGTGTGTGTGTGTGTGTGTGTGTGTAACTGCCAGAGGCGATCTGTGTGGTAGAGTAAACTCAGCAGCAGCCAATCAGCTGTCAGCGTGGAGGACGGGTCACATGTTGAAGCCATCAGCCAATCAGGAGGTCACGGGGTCACCTCCCGCCCAATAGGAGGCCAGTCAGACGCCAGACGGACCAATTAGGAGCCGGCTGGCCTCGGGGTCCAGAACCCAGAGACCAGGAGACCACTGAGACCAGGAGACCACCACGGCTCCTCTGGTTGCTTTGAGGGGTTTTTCACTTTTTTTTAAATATATTTTTTGCGTGATTTTATATAATTTTTGGAGTTATTTTACATATTTCTTGGTTCATTTAATGAATTTTTGGGGATACATTTTATTTTGGTTATTTTATATAGTTTTTGCGTGATTTTATAAACATTTTTGGGTTATTTTATGTATATTTAGGGTTGTTTTATGCATTTTTTTTTATTTTTTTATTATTTTTGGGGGGGTTATTCTAATATTTTTTTTGTTATTTTATGCATTTTTTTGTTCTTTTATATAGTTTTTGTTATTTTTTGTCTTTTTGGGGTTATTTTATACATTTTTTCGGGTTATTTCATATATATTTTTGTTATTTTATGTATTTTTTATTGACCTATACTGAGTAAATACATGCTGGAAACTAGAATATCAACAGTTACAATCAATGTTTCACCAACACTTACAACCATAAAACTGATATTTACAAGTAATAACTTCTCATTTTAAGCATAACTCAATATAAACAATATAATAAAAGTCACTAGTTATCAGTCAGAATAAACTCATTCTAAGGTATTTGTGCTTCATTGAGATTAGATTGTCTTGACAAGACACATTTTATTGTTCCATTGGCAGATAATATTGATATTTTTAAGCAAAATACACCTGATTTTAGTACTTTTTCCTTCTTTTTGAGTGTCTGTTTGCAGTGAAACACAGACAGGAAACATCTCGTTGGCTTTAAATGGTTCAAACTTCCTCAGATACATTAAATCGTTGGTGATCGTATATTCACTTATTGATCAGGTCATTAAACGTCTCAGCAGCTCTCACGTCACCGTGACGACGAGAGGATCAATACCAGACATCACATCACCTCACACACACACACACACACACACACACACACACACTCATTTTATGTATGTTTTTTAATGTATTTTTTGTGTTTTTTAATGTATTCTTTAACTTGTTTCATGTATTTTTTCAGGTTACTTTATGATTTTTTGGGGTTATTTCAATGTTTTTTTGTTATTTTATGTCTGTGTGTGTGTGTGTGTGTGTGTGTGTGTGTGTGTGTGTGTTCTGGATGGTTTCACTAATAGTTTCAGTATGGAGCCTATAAAGAGCAGACTGTTTAATTGCAGCAACTTAACGAGCCTCTGATTACAGCAGCAGCCTAACCAGTGTGTGTGTGTGTGTGTGTGTGTGTGTGTGTGTGTGTGTGTGTGTGTGTGTCTCGTTAATGTTGACTAATCTGCAGTCATTAGTTCAACACTGTCTGGCCTGAGAGTGAACCGCACACACACAC